>NC_081438.1:23208500-23366000 GCF_949786415.1 Peromyscus eremicus | reverse complement strand
AAATACCGTGGCCAAAGGGTAAGTCAGAGAGGGAAAGACTGGCTTGGCTTACAGTTTGGGATCATGGTCTATCATTGAGTGAAGGCAGGGCAAGAACTTGGGGCAGACCTGTTTGCTATTCCACATGGTTTCTTAAATGCATTCATATGTCCAAAAAATTGTCAGGTTAGTGACATAAGCCTGTAATCATAACTGCTAGGGAAGCCAAAGCAGAAACATTATAAGTTCAAGACCTGTGTGGGCTGCAGAATGAGTTCAAGGCCAGCCTGGGCAACTTAGTGAGACTTTGTGTACAAACAAAAAGTAAATGATTCTAAGTAGGAGCACACCCCCATCCCCTCACTGGGGGATTTCTAGGCAGGTGCTCTACCACTGAGCCACACCCTAGCCCCTCACTGGAGGATTCTAGGCAGGTGCTCTCCTGCTGAGCCACACCTCTGGCCCCTCACTGGGGGACTCTAGGCAGGTGCTCTACCACTGAGCCACACCCCATTCAGCTCCTCACTGGGGCATTCTAGGCAGGTGCTCTACCACTGAGCCACACCCCACTCAGCTCCTCACTGGGGCATTCTAGGCAGGTGCTCTACCACTGAGCCACACCCCAGCCCCTCACTGGGGGATTCTAGGCAGAAACTCTGTCACTGAACTACAGCCCTAACATCAGGTCTCTTAAAAGCTCTAGTAATTCCAATATGTAACCAAGTTTGAGATTCCCTATCACACAATCACTTGTTTTTAATATGTAAAACTACTATTTACATGGACAAGGATGGCCTTTGGTGTTCTCTAGCATTTAGACTCTCCAGCATTCTTGGTACTGGTTCAGTTAATTAGACTTTGTTCAGTGAGGTCGGACTGGCAAATTAATTATCACAAAGTTGGTGAGAGAAGTGACCTTTCTGGTAAATATATTTCTCAACTCCAACAGAACATTTTTTTTTCTTCCCCCAGTAAATGGAGCCTCCCGTAATGAATACTCAGAGTCTAACAAAGGTTGCAGGGCAGACAACTTTAGAAATGTTTGTTCAACACTTATTCTAATAAAACAGGAGAACACAAGTCCTTTTAGTCTGGACTTAAAGTCTCCTCAACACTACAGAGGTTGAAGTTAAACTCTGTGGTGATGGGCCAGCAGACATGCATGGAACCTCTGATGAATTGCCCCAGAAATCAGTGACTCTGCACTTGAAGGTCTTGGAAGAGCTGGTAGGTAAGACTTTCCCTTCCCGCCCCTCCTTTCCTCTCCTCTCCCCTCTTTTATTTTTTCTTCTCTTCCTTTACTTTCCTTTCTCTCCCCCAACTTCCCTTCCCTCCCTCCTTCCCCTCCCCTCCCCTCTCTCCCTTTCCTATCCCTTCCCTTACACTCCCCTCCCTTCCCTTTCCTTCCCTTCACCTCTCCATCCCCTCTCCTCCTTCCCCTCTTCTTCCTTCCCCTCCCCTCCTCTTCCCCTCCCCTCCTCTTCCCCTCCCCTCCTCTTCCCCTCCCTCCTCTTCCTTTCCCCTCCTGTCTGTTCCCTTTCCCTCTCTCCTATCTCCCCCTTCTCTTTTCCCTTCCTTCCTTCTTTCCTTCTCTCCTTCCTTTCTTCCTCCCTCCCATCTCTCCTTCCTTTTTCCCTTCTTCTGTCTCCCCCTCTCTGTTTTAGAGACAGAGTCTCACTGTGTATCCCAGGCTGGCCTTGACCCTCTACCCCCTCTCTGTGCTGAGATTATTGGCACGTGTGCCTCCACGTCCAGCTCGGAGCTGCAGCTTCCTAACATTTCACTTAAGACCTTTCCCTAAAAATTCTTACAGTTCTGATTTTAAGCTCATTTTAGCTAAGGCGGAACACAGGGTAGGAGTCGGCCCTTGCATCAGTGGGCACCACACCCACGGGAATTTACAGAGAAACATCCATGCAGATATCCCCCCGCAACCCAGTCTTTTTGTCCCACAAGGACACAGTAGGAAAAAGATACTCTGTGAACCTCAAAGCCACTAGACATTAATCTGTTTCTGAGATTTTCTTGTTTTAAATTATGGGTGTGTGTGTGTGTCTGTGAGCACATGTGTGTGTAAGTAGTGGACACAGAGGTCCGCCCAGTATTGTTCCTCAGGTCCTGTCTACCTTGATTTCTGAGACAGAGGCTTACATTGGCCCAAAGCATGCAAAGTAGCCTGTGCTGCCTGCCTAGCAAGCTTCAGAAAGCCTTGGCTCTCCATCTCCCCATTGCTGAGATTGGAATGGTGTGTGCTGTCACACCTGCTTTTTCACACCAGATCTGGAGATCTAACTCGTGTCCTCCTGCTTGATCAACTGAGCCATCTCTGGGCCCTTGATTATTTCTTACTATTACCATCTAAGGCAGTAGTAGCTAGGAGTCAATGTCAATACATCTTTTTTTTAATTATTTCATTTTATTTTGTGAGGGTCCATAATTCAACTCCAATCCATGTCCATTCCTTTCTCCACTTATCAGTCCAGCATTTCAACCAAGGAATGTTCCCACCTACAGTCAAGACGGGTCTTCTCACATCGACTGAAGTAATCAAGATAACCATTCATCGGTATGCCTATAGACCTGTCTCCCAGATGGTTTTAGAATCTGTTGAGTTGGTAATTAACACTCACCATCACAGACCCTGTCTCAGAAAGGAAGAGGACAGGAGGGAGAGGGGAAACTGAGTCAGTCACATAGCTATTTTCTTTGGAATCATGGAAAGGTAAGTTCTAGGGCTTGAGAGATGGCTCGGAAGTTAAGAGCAGCTGCTGCTCTTCCAGAGGACCTGGGCTCAGTTCCTACTACCCATAACGGGTGAGTCACAATCCCTATGACTCCAGCTCCAAGAACTCTGACAACCTCTTCTTTGCTTCTACAGGCAGCTGCAGGCATGTGCACATGCATATACTGGCACACACACACACACACACACACACACACACACACACAAATAAAAATAAAATACTTTTTTTTTTTTATAAAGAAAGCTAAGTTCCACTCCACTCATCTTTCACGTCATTAGCCAGGGGCCAGTTGCTTCATTTAACTTCTAAACAAGGCCTAATCACTCAATGAGCAGACGCTCTGAAAATATGCTGTAGCTGCGGTTAGCAGCCTGCTCCGTTTGCAATCGCCTCTGTCGGGATGTTCTTCAGAAGCTGTTTCCTCAGCAGCTGATTTTTTCCAGATGCATGGCAGACACGTGCCATCCATCATCCGGGGCCCTTGACGGTCTAATCCTTCCTCTTATAGACATGTTAACATCCTTCCCTCTCCATGCTCACGGCTTGCTGGTTTAAGGAGTACGTCTATAGGTGTAGCGTACCTGCATTTTTTTTGCGAGAAAAGTTATTTGCCCAAAGATCTGATTTCAAGAAAATTGCTCAATGAAGTTCTTTTGGTAAATGAAAAATTCACAGTTTTATATATAAACATATGAAAGGCTTTGACTGTGTTCAACCCCCATTGTCTTCCCTTGTCTCCCTTCTACTTCCCAAGACGTTCCCTTTCCACTTACCCAGCAAGTCCTCTTCTGTGTTGGTTACTTGTAAATGTCAACTTGCTACAACCTAGAGTCACCTGAGAAGGGAATCTCAGCTCAGGAATTATTTAGGTCAGTTTGGCCTATGAGAGGGAGGGAGGGAGTTGGGAGGGGAGAGAGAGGGAGAGGAAAGAGGGAGGAAGGGAGAGGGAGAGAGATATAGAGAGGTTGATTGATTAATTGATTGATTATCTTTCTTGTTACTTGATGTAGGAAGACCCAGACCATTGAGGGAGGCATCATTCCTTAGGCCTCTGAACTACATGAGTGAAGAAATCAAGCTGAGAGCAAGCAAGCAGGCAGCACAGGTTTCTCTTTGCCTTTGACTGTGGATGTGATGTGACTAGGTGTTTCCGGCTCCCACCTCTGTGACTTTCCTACAAAAATGGACTCTTTCCTCCCCATGTTGTTCTCGTCAGAGTATACCACTGCAACAGAAGTGGAACTAGAACTCATGTGTCCTCTTTCTTTCTCTGTCTGTCTGTCTTTCTGTCTGTCTGTCTCTATTTCTCTGTCTCTATGTCTCCATCTTTCTCTGTGTCTGTCTACCTTTCTCCCATTGCATTTAGTTTTCTTGCACTAGCATGGGTGGGCTACTGAGACTTTAGAAAGCAAATTCAGGTATGCAGCCCCGGGGCTGGGAGATGTCTCACGGGCAAAGTACTTGCCACCCAAGCACAAGGACCTGAGGTTGGATCCCCAACTCACAGAGCTCATTTTCTTCTGGAGGACAGTTTTCTTAATTCGATATTCTAATGAAACTCAGGCCAGAGAAAGGAGATGTTTTATTTTTGCTCGATTAGCTAACACAAGCCACTCAGCCTACAGGCTCTGCCCTACTCCCTCTCCAACCTTGGAACTTTGCATTCAGGGATTTCTGAGCTGTGCATGAAGACATACACAGATATACATACATACCTACCCCCAAATAACATACATCCCCACATACACGTACAGACACACACAGACACACACAGTTTCTCTCTCACACACATGCCTACCCCCACACACATACTCACCACCCCTACACACACACACACACACACACACACACACCACACCACACCAGAAACACAGACTATACACACACCACATACACACACACCACACATACATACACCATATACACACCACATACACACATGCACACCACACACACACCACATATATACACACACGCATACACACATCATGCACACACACCACACACACATAGCACACACACACAGCACGCATACACACACACTCATCATGCACACACACACACATACCACACATACATACCACACACAAACCACACACACACACCCATCATGCACACACATACACCACACACACACCACACACACCCCCCACACACACACCACACACACACATACCACACCAGAAACACACACACAGACCATACACACACCACATACACGCACACATACCACATACACACCACACACACAACACATACACACATCATGCACACACAACACATACACACATCACGCACACACACACCACACACACACACACACACACACACACACACATACACACACACACACACCATAAAACAATTCTCTCAGACAAGTTTAGAGGGAAGCTAGCTTTCCCAGAAGGCAGGGCTCTGGTTGTGAGTCACATACAGTGCAGGCTTTGTCAATAACACAGAGCAAAGGCGTGAATGAGTTTTATTTCATTGGACAGGCTGTTCAGAATACAGATAAGGCCGGGCGACCAGCTAAACTCTTAAATAAATGTTTTAGCACTATCTAGAGGGGAAGACTGCAATTGATCCCAATCTTTTCTGACAGAAAATCAGTCCTTTTAAAACTCCTGGGGCAACAAACAGTAACAAAGAAGTCCTGTCTCTAATAAAAGTCGTAAAGGCTACAAAATAAAACCTTGTCACCAGGAAGCCACAGGACACAATTAATATGCATGCAAATTCTCAAGGTGCCTCCCTTCTTCTTCCACTGTTTTCTTCTGGAAGAAAGAAAATGAGAGAGTGGAGATAGAGACAGAGTGATAGAGGTAGATAGATAGATAGATAGACAGACAGACAGACAGACAGGTAGATAGATAGATAGATAGATAGATAGATAGATAGATAGATAGATAGATAAGCAGACACATAGAGGAACCCAGGTGTGGGCTGGAATATGTTTTGTGTGTTGCCAAAGGTTTCAACCTGCATATGCTTCATACAGGTGTAACATCTTCTTTTCTCCCCAGAACGTGATAGAAGTAAGAACAGAAACAACAAAGCCCTAAAGCTCCAGTCTTAGGACCAGGAAACGACATAGCATCATGAATTCCCTCTGGATTTTTTTTAAGATTTTTTAAAATTTGAAATTATGTGCCTGTGTGTGTGTGTGTGTGTGTGTGTGTGTGTGTGTGTGTGTGTGCTTATGTGCACGTGAGTGTAGGTGCCAGTGGAGCCAGAGGCAGCACTGGATCACCTAACACTTGAGTCACAGGTGCCCAAAGTGGCTGCTACAAAGAAAACCTGGGTCCTCTGCATGTGCAGCAAGGACTGCTGAGCCATCTCCCCACCCCATGCCATGGGCTTTGTTATGGCATTTTGTACATATTACGCTTCATTCTCACTTTTACCCCTCTCCCTCACCGTCCTCCTTGTACCGCACTTCCTGGTTTCCTTTCTATCCATGTGCTCCCATCTCAGTTATTCTATTTCTTCTGTATTGGTTCCATGTCTCGCAGCTGGTAAAAAAAATACCTGATAAAGGCAACTTGAGGAATGAAAGGTTTGTTCTGGCTCACAGTTTGAGGGGACACAGTCCATCATGGCGGGGAAGTCATGGCAGTGAGTGTGAGGCAGCTGGTCTGGTCACATTGTATGCATAGTTGGGAAGCAGAGAGGTGAATGCTGACACTCAGTTCCTCTCTCTCTCTCTCTCTCTCTCTCTCTCTCTCTCTCTCTCTCTCCCTCAAATATAGCTCAGGACCTCAGTCTATGGGGTGTTGCCACCCACACTCAGGGTGTGTTTTTAAATCTAAGCAACCTAATTCAGAAATCCATCACAGATATGACTGTGGACTAATGTAATCTAGATAATCGCAGCAAGAAATATTGACTCATAAAACAAGGCATCTGAGGTAAGACATCTGAGGTAAGACATCTTGGGCCTCAGGCCTCTATCTACACACACACACACACACACACACACACACACACACACACACACACCTGAAGTCACCAAAAGGAGATGCCAGGAGGGAAGGAAATAGGAACATGATCTGAGAGACAACAAAGACATATGTTGTTCCTTGTATGTGGAGATGTCTTATTTCACCATGTTTAGCTCCAGAAAACTTTCTGATAATGCAAGAGACATAAAAGGAACATCCTGAAAACTCATTCCTATTGGGCAAGGCACTGAGCTGTTACAAGGACTTGCTGGAAGATGTGCAAAGTAATGAGCAAGGTTCTGCACGAAGGATGGGCAGTTAATCATATGGTCAGTTGCTTATCCATATTTATATTTGTATTTGTGTGGTGATATTACAGGGTTATTTTCATCTTGCTGAACAAATCCATTTGGATGAATCAATATCCCTTCCCCATGCAGTTCTTAATCTCTACTCAGAGATAAAGGAACTGAGAGGAAAATCAAGTATTACTCTAAAAATAATTGAATAGAATCATATCCAAGAATGAGAACAGACCTTAATAAACATTTGAAAACAACCAAAGACTTATGCTAGATATTTTAGAAGGCCCCCAGAAGGAACATATTAATATCCTCAGTAGGATGTGAGTTTTGTCATATGTAGAAATTGTCTTGACTAAAAAAAAAAATCACATTTTAACTGAAAGTTATTTATTTACTTTTAGATGGATCCTTATGAATTTCAAGACAGATCTATTTTAGAGTAACTATGTAGTTGAGGATGACCTCGAACCTCCTACCTCCTACCTTCCCCTCCTAGGTGCTGAGAGATTGCAGTTGTGTACCCCCATGCTTGTTTTATATGATGCTAGGGATAGGACCCAGAGCCTTGTCCATGCTAGATGAACACTCTACCAACTGACTCTACCCCCAGCCCAAGTCATTCTTTATACTTGCGAGAAACTTAGCAGAAATGCCCAGAGAAAATAAATAATCCCCTATGTGGACAAAGTCAATGACTTTAAAACTTGTTCACATGCCTGTGTCCATTCTCTTCATAACTACAAAGCAACCCCATGTCTTAGTCTTATTTCTATGGATATGATAAAAATGCCTAAAGACAAAGCAACTTAGGGGAGACAGGAGTTTATTTTACCTTGTGATTCCAGGTTACAGTCTATCATTGTGGAGAAGTCAAGTCAGGAATGTCACATCCACAATGAAAAGCAGAGAAATGAATGCATGCATACTTGTTTGCTTGTGCTCAACTCCATTTATCTACTCTTATACAGTTCAGAACCCACAGCCTAGGGAGTGGTGCCTCCCATAGTGGTCTGGGTCTTCCCACTAGAGAATGGTGCTTCCCATTGTGGTCTAGGTCTTCCCACATCAATTATCTTAATTAAGACAATCTCCTACAGACATGTCCAACAGGCCAACCCAAAATAGACAGTCTCTCACTGAGACTCCCTCCCCAGGTGATTCTGTTGGGTCAAGTTGACAACTGATTACACTCTACCATTTGAACTTCCTGTGGAGATGAATTAGGTAAATAAAGTCTAAGTTTGAACAAAGGGAAAGAAAAACCAGTGAAGGAGAATAATAACAAATAACAGTAGTGGGGCATACGATCTAGGCATAGTATACGCACACAGAAATGTCACAGAAAAACACCCTATTTTGTACAATTAATAAACACTAATAACATTTTGAAAAACAATCTGAGTGTAAGAATTCTAAAAATGTTGTACATGTTTCTGCGTGATCCTCTAGGGGAGTGTTTTGGTAATAATTCAACTCACCTTTCTTCCCGATTTTCTTCCTTTCTTCCTCTTTCCTTCCTTTCTCATCTCCCTTCCCAGTATGCTCCTCTCTTCTCACCTCCCACATCCCCTTCCCTTCCCTTCCCTTCCCTTCCCTTCCCTTCCCTTCCCTTCCCTTCCCTTCCCTTCCCTTCCCTTCTCTTTTTGGCTCATCTCCCTCCCTGTCTCATTCCTCTCCTTTCCTCTCCCCTCCTCTCTTTTCCTTTCCTTTTTCCACCCCTGAGACCAACAACAGGCCTCTGTACAGAATGATCTTGGTGACTGAGGCCCACTGGGATGAGGTCCAAGGAAGAAGTCTGAGGAAGGCGACCCCTGATGGGAGAAGCATTGCTGGGTGCTATCCTCTTGTAGGCAAGCCAAACCAAACCCTCCCTTCTCTCCAGTGTATTTCATCAGGCATGTTGTCACAGTGATGAGGAAAACAACTAAAACACATGTAAAACACGGGCTGAGGGTGTTATGTATGGATTTTATCAAACTTCTCATGAGACTCACAGTATTCTCATAACTGGGGCTTCCTGGGATCAGGATTCCACAGAATACATTGCAGTGGCCACAGAGCACATGCCAGGACAGACTAAACCAGCCCAGCCCACACTCTAGTGGGGCTGCCTACCACAAGGGTGTTCAAGCCAAGGTCCACAGCCTGCATGTGGGGATGGTTCTAAGTCCAGCCCGACACAAAACTGTCAGCTTGTTCAAAATATTATGAGATATTTTTTTGAACTTTTTGTAAGTTGATAGTGCATTTCTTGATATATATATATATATATATATATATATATATATATATATATATATATATATATATATACTTTATAAGTGTCAAGGCCATATTCCAATGTCACACAAAATAAATGTATGTAGGGCTCAATAAGTGGAGTTTGGAGACCTCATGGGAAAAAGCTTTCTTTCTGGAGAAAATAAGATCCCCCACCTCGAGTTTGAAGACATGGGTCAGGGTTGAGATTATGGTGAGTGCTAACAACTGGGGAGAATGCTGACCCTGTGAAGTGCTTACCAGGAGCACACAAGGCCCTTCGACTGTTCCCCAGAACCTGTGTAAACCATGGAGAACCCATGCGCGCTGGAGACTTGGCTCAATAGTTGAGAGTACTTGCTGCTCTTGTTGAGGACCGCAGTTCATTCCCCAGCACCCATCTATGTTGGCTCCCCACTGCCTGTAACCCCCTTTACAGAGGATCTGAAGGCCTTCTATGGGCTGCCGAAAATATGTGTGAATACACACACGCACACACAAATGATAACAACAACAACAATAATAATGACAACAACAATAATAATGCATTAAATCCCCACCTCCTTTTAAGCCAGTCTTGGAGGTGTATGCTTGCAATTAACACAGGAGGAGGCAGAGACGGGCAGATGCCTGGGACTCACTGGCCATCCAGCTTACTGTACTCGATGAGTTTCAGGCCAGTGAGAAACCCTGTCTCAAGAAACAAGATGGATGATGTCCTGAGAGACAACACCCGTGGCTTCCATGTGCACCTGCATCCACGTCATCCACGTGCACGTTCACCCCTCCACAAATCCACACACAAGCACACATAAATAAAGATAAACATTCATGGCCTGGTGAGATGGTTTGGTGGGTTAAAGCACCTGTGGCCAAGCCTGATGACTTGGGTTCAGTCCCCAGGACCCCTATGATAGAAGAGGAGAGCTGACTCCCTCAGGTTCTCCTCTGGACTCCACACTTATCCTGTGGCATACATGCACCCTCACACATAAAATAAAAGACATAAATGTAATCAAAGATGAATAAAAACCAAATATACTTATGTTCTTGTAAGCTGTGGCCGATGTATTGGACAGCCCCGCTGACACCATCCCTATGGGGTTGTGAAAGCAAATGTCCCCATAGTCCGTTGGTGAGCAAGAACAGGAGAAGTTAGCTCAGAGTCATGCCATGTCCACAAGGAGCAGCAGGGCTTGCATCTGGTGTGCAGGTGTGGTGTCTACCTCCTTACCCACTAGCCATATGAGCACTTAGATCAGCTCCCCTGTGGTCACAGGAGGCCCCCAAGGTCTGGCACGCTCCTGCCTGGGTCTTAGTGTCTAGAATCACACCTAAAGCATGTGGACAGGTGTTCCGTAGCAGGCAGCCCTACCTCCTGCCAAAAGGGTTTCACAGGTGGCAACATGCAGGGCGTATTTCAGACAGCAACGGATCCCAATTTGTTATTAATACAAACAGTTCAGCAAACCATTTGGCGGCAGACGGCGGGGCTCTCGTACTATTTATGAGAAGGGCTTAATGGGAGAAGGCTCAGCTGCAGCAGATGGATGTCGGCAGGGCCTCTCTGCAGTGTCTCACTCTGTTTTCCTTTGTCTTTGGATAAATTCAGAGGGTGCCACGTGTGAGCCTGGATGGATGGTTTTGAACCACTGCTCATTAGAGGCCTGCGCTTCCCCTGAGGGTTAACGATAAAGATGGGGAATTGCCTGGACAAATCCCTTTTGGTTTGTGGTGTTTCTTCCTGGAACAGAAAGACCTTGGGTCAGCTCTCAACTGTAGCTGCTGAACTCTAAGAGACTGAGCCGGGGTGGGGGGTAGGGTGTGTGTGGCTTCTGTGTCCCCCTGTCCTTCTGTTTGCCACAGAACTTGGTGTGAGTGTGGCTCATGTAGTTTTAGTGTACACATGGCCATCAAAACCACAAATCAATCTCACAGTTTTAAAGACTTGATTCTCAAAATTTGTATGTCTGCCTGTGGTGTGTCTCTCTGGGTCTATGAACATGTGCGTGCAGATGCTTACTGAGGGCAGAAAAGGGTGTATCTGACCCTCTGGAGTTACAGATGGGTGTGAGACACTCAAATGCGGGTGCTGGGAACTGGACTAGGGTCCCCTCCAAGAGCAGTCCTTGCTCTGAGTCGCTGAGCCATCTCTCCATCCCATGTTTACCATTTTGTGTTGAGTGGTAGCCTGGCTTACACAGGGTTCACGAGGCTATGGGTTGGGCACCCCTGTTAAGCATCACAGACAGATTATGGGCTGGGCTGCTTTGTTCTGTGCCCTCGCAGGCTCTGGTCCCATGGAGCTGTTCATTGTGTCCTTTGAGAAACCCAAGTAGCATCCTGTTTCTGCTCAGCCTGGTGTATGACAATACTGTGATTCTCATAAGAGATTAAACAGTGTATTGACACAGAGCTGCCAGCCAGGGCTTTGCCTGTATATTGGTTATTTGTTCTTGATCCCGTGACAAAATGCTCCACAAAGACCATTTTAGCAAGGAAGGAGTTATTTTGGCTCACACAGTTCACGTCCTCCAGTGCTGACCACATTTATCTACAGCTGATCCCCTTACGGAGGGTCCTGAGCCTCCAGGGGGCGCACATGACAACCTTTTAGGGCCTCCTAGGATCTCTAGAAAACATATATATTTCCTTCCTCTTGGGTGAAGCCAGCCCCACCTCCTCAGCACCTCATTTTTGCATATGAAAGGCCTGGTAATTACCACTTTCATCCTTAAAGCTTGCAAGTGACGTGCAGAATTAGCACTTGAGAGGAGCCACTTTTAGACCTTGTTGTGAAGCAAAACTTATTATTTGAAGATAAATCAATTTCTGTTGCCTGTATTTGCGGTTTCCCCCCAGATGGCTAATTACCAAAGATAAATGTGTATCAACACAAGCCCTATCTCTCTCTATCCATCTTCCCCGCCTGCCTGTTCATCCAGAGGTTAATAATGGCGATCTTGTAGTATATTGCTGTAGTAATGGTTTTGGTCGCCCCCCCCCCCTCCACAAGTTTATGACCTTTTATTGTAAACGGAAGGACATGCCTTCCAAGAGAGGAAGGTCATTTTAGAAGCGAATGTGCAGATGTAGACCAGCAGCCTTTCTGAAATGGAGTCAAAAGGTGGTGGCGGCGGCGGGGTGGGGGTGGAGGTGGGGTGGGGTGGGGAGAAGCAGAAAACAATATAAAAAGACGTGGTGGGGGGTGGGTAGGGGAATCGGCACACAACTGCACAAATACACAGCATAAATGTCACGGAAATCAGTTTACTGCAAAATTAAATAAGCTTCCTGCAAGCATTAATTTTCATATTCTCCTGTTTGTCTACGGGTAGGATTATTCCCTGCCTTTCGATTTATGAGAGGGGAGGACCTGGCCCTCTCATTCAGACACTCACCAAATTCAGTTAAGAACTGGAATATCCGCTCAGAGGGAGCTGACTTCCCCTTTGGGCGAAGGGAGAGGGCTTGTCTCTGTGGAGAGAATATACCCTTGTGCAGGGGCTGAGGTTTAGGTCCCTCCCTTTCTCCCTCCCTTCCTCCCTCCGTCCCTCCCTCCACTTCTGTTAAATCATAGGCCTGCTCCTCCAAAGCAGTGGTCATCTTTTAAAAAAGAAATCATTAATTCTTCAAGAAGTTCATAATTCATATAACGTACTCTGATCCTATGCATCCCCACACCTCTCCCAAGTCCTCTGGGATCTAGACCCTTCCCCGCAAACCCCCTCCCATATTAATTTTTTAAAAAAGAACCCACAGAGTCTGATTTATGCTGCCTATATACTCAAAGGTATGGGGGTGGGGGTCATCGACAGGGTCATTCCACCTACCAGTGACCATGCCCTTCATGAAAACTAAGCGTTCCTCCACCGGCAGCCACCAATTGTCAACAGCTCCTTAGTTAAGGGTGGCAGCAGGAGTCACCCCACCCCTTGCCCTTGCATGCTGGAATGTTGAGTGCCTTGATTTTACACGGGCCACTACAACCGCTGTGAGTTCTGGAGGGCAAGAGCCCTGCGATGTTCAGAAGACATTATTTATCCCTGGTCCTCCTTGACCTCTGGACTTTATGGTCTTTCCCCCATCTCTTCTGAGCTTGTCTCGGAGCCTCAGGGTCTGGTGTGGTGTGATATCAATGTCCCATTTATGGCTGAGCACTGGACTCCACTGACCCTTGTTCCCTGCACTTTGGCTAGTTGTTTCTGTGGTGACCGCTGTGACAGTGGTCACTCTTAAGAGGCCGGGTGCCATAGATTGAAGCATCGGGTCACGTTCCTCTCTCTTTATCCCAGCTTCTCTGCTTGGGATAGAGAGTTAAAGGGCTGTTCCGTGCTGTGGCCTTTGCAGCTAATGTATGGTCCTAATGAGTCCCTGGCTCCTCCTTGCTCTTTGTCACATACACTATTTGAATTAAGTCATGTGATATGAAACTTCTTGCTAGCCCCACAGAATTTATAAAAGTCAGAGATGCTTTGTTTTGAGACTTTCTCCAGATTGTCCAGGTGGGCCTGTAAAGAGTCTTCTGGACTTATCCCACCATCCATTTCATGGTTTCTCTCTTTCTCTCTCTCTCTCTCTCTCTCTCTCTCTCTCTCTCTCTCTCTCTCTCTCTCTCTCCATCCCTCTCCCCTTCTCTCCTATATTTCTTGGTCTATTTAAAATTTTATTTTTACTGATGTGTGTGTGTGTGTGTGTATGTGTGTGTGTGTGTGTGTGTGTGTGTGTGTATCTGTTATGTGTATATGTGCACATGAGTGCAAGTACCTGTGGAGGCCAGCAGAGGGCACTGAATCCTCCAGAGCTAGAAGTACAGGTGGTTATGACCTGGAAGAGCAGCGCATGTTCTTAACCACTGAGCCATCTCCAGCCCCTCTTATTCTACCTTTTAATGAAGCTCCCACTCAGGTTTTAAAGGAAATCTCTTCTTCACTTTAGGCTTTCTGTCTGTTTGGCTTCTGCCTTAGTTAGGGTTTCTATTGCTGTGATGAAACACCATGATTAAAGCAACTTGGGGAGGAAAGGATTTATTCAGCATACACTTCCACATCATAGTCCATCACTGAAGTAAGACAGGACAGGAGCTCAAGCACGGCATGATCCTGGAGGCAGGAGCTGATGCAGAGGTCTTGGAGGAGTGCTGCTACCGGCTTGCTCCCCATGGCTTGCTCATCCTGTTTTCTTACAGAACCCAGGACCACTAGCCCAGGGATGGCACCACTCACACTGGGCTGGGTCCTCCCCCATCAATCACTAAGAAAATGCCCTACTCACTTTCATATAGCCAGATCTTATGGAGGCTTTTCCTCAACTGAGGTTCCTTTCTTTCAGACGACTCTAGCTTGTGTCAAACTAGCGAGGACAGCCTCTCCATACATCATACCATTTTCTGTCTAACGTTCTCCCTCCTACTATGAGACCTGATCATGATCCCGAGGCCCTAAGAAATCTCCCATCTGAAAGGAATTAGGTGTCAGCTTCCTTTCCCAGACCAACTGCTGCCCTTTACCGTTATTATACCTAACACTTCCCCCTGTCTTTCTCTTTCCCTCCTTTCCTCTCTTCTCTCCTTTTCTTCCCTTACCTCTTTTTCCCTCCCCCTCTCCCCGTGCTCCATCTGTCCTTGTTCATTTCTGCTCCATGTACCTTCCTTCCTTCTTTAGTTAGGGGTTTTAGTTAATTTCAGATGTTGTCAAGTTGGCAACCAAGAATAGCCATCACACCATGTTAAAACTGGATCTGGCAGTGGGTTCCCATCTGTAACTCCGGTGCTGGGGAGGTGAAGGCAGATGTATCGTGGAGACTTACTGGCCAGCCAGTTTATTCAAATGGGTGAGCACCAGGTTCAGTAGGAGACCCTATCTCAAAAAGACCCTCTCTAAGATCAACCTGGTAGACTCAGTCCAGGTAGGTCCAGTCCCCTCCTCCCAGGCCGAGCCAAGCAATCCTGCATAGGCCCCAGGTTTCAAACAGCCAACTTATGCAATGAGCACAGGACCCGGTCCCACTGCCTGGATGCCTCCCTGGAGGAGGTGTGAATGGGGGGTGGGCTGGGGGGAAGGTGAGGGGGACGGGAGGGGAGAGAACAAGGGAATCCGTGGCTGATATGTAGAACTGAATTGTATTGCAAAATAAAAATAAAAATTAAGAAAAAAAAGAAAAAAAAAAGGCCCTCTCTAACATACACACCTTTATGTTGGCATGCATGTGGAGGTCAGAGGTCCAAAGTTCTTATCAGTCACTCCCCTCCTTATATTTTGAGAAAGATCTCTCGCTGCCACTGGAGCTCACTGATTTGACTAGATAGGCCGGCCAGTGGGCTTCTAACATTGAACTGTGATGTTGTATTTGTCTATCCAATTTAGGCACATGTGGGCATGCTCTAGACACAGACAGTGTGAGACAACCTAAGAAACACCTGTATGTATGATTTGGAATAAATGCTGCTAAGTATCATTTATTTTTCAGTACTGTGGCCTAATGTGTTCTAGGCAAGAGCTTTATCACTTAGCCATGCCCCCACCCCTTACTGGGGGATTCAAAGTAAAAAGTTCTGTCTCTGAGCCATGTTTCCAGTCCCTCATTAGTGGGTTTGTGCAAGTGTTCTACTACATAACTATAATCCCAACCCTTATTATTATTTTTTTAAATTTTGAGACAGTGATTCCTTCTATAGCCAGGCTGGGCTTTTACTCACTCTGTAGCTCAGGCAGACCATGAGTTTGTGACTGATTCTCCTGCCTCAGCTCCCTTAGTAACTGGGGTTACAGGTCTGAGCTACCAGGCTTGGCTTGTTGAATGTCTTAATATGAATTTATTATGGAAGCCCCGGGGCTAAACTAGGCTCCCCTGTTCATAGTTCAGAGCCCCCACCTCCCCTGCACCCCGTATCTGCCAGCCTTTGCTTATAGGATAGGAGATGTGAGAAAGTTACATCCAGGAATCCCTTGACCTGCAGGGCAAACGACCTTATGATTTAGAGGTTCTATTTTGAGAGCAGCTAAAAGAGAGCAAATTCAGTCTGTGCCTGTTTGTCATTCATAAGGTCTGGAATGTCCCTGGGCAACTCGAAGCTCACACTCCGCAGTGTCGACAAGATGACATGCAATGTGCCGAGAGGTAGGCATTAAAGACCTTTGACGGCATCAGAAGAGTCTAATGTGGCCTCCCAAGAGTGAGAAGAGAGGGAACAAATGTGAACTGAAGATCAAACGTCAGCCTGCTACACAAGACAAGACCGGGATGGGACAACAGGCGGACTCCTCCGGGGAAGAAGAAGAGCAGTTAGGATCAGTGCTCTGAGCGACGGATGTGACTGATCTCCGAAATAAACAGATGGACGATCACAGCCTAATTTAGGTACTACGTTGAAATGACTGCCACTGGGACTTAGGGGTTTTCTTCTATACGCAGTTCATAGCTTTGCCGGAATATAAATAGACTCCATTGAGACACAAGGCTTGAAGGGAAAGAAAAGGTGGCATGGTTCAGTCTCTTCACTTTCTTTTGAGCCCAGGGAAGTTAACCGGTCTGCCCAAGGTGATGCTGTTAGCTCCAGCTTAGATGGGTTTGAGAGTCTCTTTCACCCAATTATCTGCTGCTTTTGTAGATAATAGATTTGATGGTGAATGCTGTCAATTTGACGAAAACCAACATCACCTGGAAGTTGGGCCTCTGTGCGTGCCTGTGAGTTGTTGTCTTGATTATGTTGGCTGATGTTGGAAGGCCTTGTCTTGACTGTGGGAAGGCTCAGTTCCCAGCAGGGCATCTTAGACTATATAAGAAAAGGAGATGAGAAACAGCATGCATACATTGCTCTCTCCTTCTGATGGCAGACATAACTGGACTAGCTGCTTCAAGCTTCGGCCATTGTGACTTCCCTTCCGGGATGGACTGTAACCTGGGACTGTGAGCTAAATAAATCCTTTCTACCTGTCAGGTTATATTATCACAGCAATAGGAAAACAAACCAAGACACTAGACATTAAGTGCATGAACTCATGGTTGAATCTAAAGGTGCTGAGTGGAGCCCAACTGCTCCTTTCCAGGAAGCTCTCTATCAGATGGGCAAAGAGACCCATGGATGAACAAAGAGAAGGCAGCCTAGGAAGTGCAACCTGAAAGCATTTCCAGGCTGCTAAACAGTGTGGTCCAAGGACCGAGAGCCACTAGCCAATCCCAGGGCAGGTGATAAAGTGGTGGAATTGTGTTGTAGGTTGGTCCTTGTATATCCCAGTTACAGGGGTGGTCACCTCTGACAGTTGAGAACTCTTTGGGGGCTGGAGAGATGGCTCAACAGTTAAGTTCTTCCAAGGACCCGAGTTCAGTTCTCAGCACCTACGCTAGGTGGCTCACGACTGCCTGTAATTCCAGTTCCAGGGGATCTGATACCTCTTCTGGCCTCAATGAGCATTCTCTGTCTCTGTCTGCCTCTCTGTCTCTCTGTCTCTGTCTCTGTCTCTGTCTCTGTCTCTCTCTCTCTCTCTCTCTCTCTCTCTCTCAAAAATGAACTCTTAGGCTTCCCCATTATCAACGGCTATGAAGAGCTTAGACATGGAGGTCCATTAGCTGGGAAGCCATCTTAACTACGTCTCCTGGTCACGGGCTCTAAAGCCTGCCTTCATCTACAGACAGGATATTTCGGAAGGCTCCATTGCACAGTTTCGTTGATTGCCAGTTAACAAAGGGGGCACATTCTGGAAGATGAACTCTTAGAAGATTCCTGTCATGTTGTGAACATTCTAAACTGTACTTGCCAAGCTAAGGTAGTTACAATGTCACTATGTGACATGATCTAAAGAGACTACCTTTCTTTCTTTCTTTCTTTCTTTCTTTCTTTCTTTCTTTCTTTCTTTCTTTCTTTCTCTCTTTCTCTTTCTTTCTTTCACCCTCTCTTTCTTTCTTTCCCTTCCTCCCTCCCCTCCCTCCCCTCCTTCCTTCCCTCCCTCCCTCTGCCTCCCTCCTTCCCCTCCCTCCCTCCCCCTCCCTCCCCCTCCCTCCTTCCCTCCCTCCCTCTGCCTCCCTCCTTCCCCTCCCTTCCTTCCCCTCCCTTCCTTCCCCTCCCTCCCCCTCCCTCCTTCCCTCCCTCCCTCCCTCCCTCTCTCCCTCTTTCTTTGTTGCTTTCTGGTATTAGGGATTGCATGTACTAGGGAGTGCTCTACCACTGAACCATGTTCCCAGCATCCTACTTGGGCATTCTAGGCAAACAGTCTACTGCTGAGATACCTCAGCTTCTCCCTTGGGGTTCTAGGCAGATAATCTAGCACTGAAACTCATCTCCAACCCGAGACCACTGCTTTATATTTATTCTTCTCCCAGTTGGTGTATTCTTTATATAGTTGTCGGGTTACACTTTTTCCTCTGGTCATAAGTAGACACCATCTTGGACTTGCTCACACCTCTGTAGCCAGGACAACTGTATCAGAACAACATAGCAACCTAGTGAGTGGTTTGTATGTATGATACTGGTAATGGAGCAATTGATGCTCCCTAAAGAGGAGCTGGGGACCCTCACCTAGGATTCCATTGATTACCCTCTCCCTCAACTGCAAATTATCTTGGGAGATGCCAGAGTACGTAGGAAGTAGACAGTTCATTGAAAGCTCCGTGGCTGGCTCTATGACATCACCACCATGGCAGGTTGGGACTTGGTGACAATAAAGCTGTCTGTGGGTCACATAACCCACACCCCTATAAGTGATCCCCTCACCCATGCTCTCTAAAAAAAGAAGCTGGGTCCCAGCATAGACACTGGATTGTTCACAATTTGCCTTTAACTCCAGAACCAGGAGATTTGAGGGCACCCACACTCATGTACACACACACACACACACACACACACACACACACACACACTCACAATATACAAGAGAACCTAAATTATCTTCACATATCTTAACCCATTCTTGCTCTTTCAAAGAGCTTTAATCACGATACAGCTTTATGACTTTTAGCCAACCATATTATTTAGGAGGAAAAAAATAAAAACAACAAAAAGCCCACAGCAACCTGTGTTGTAGTTCTAGGCAGATGATTGCTTGAATCTGGTTAAGACTTGTGCAATTTTTTCCCTCTAGTCATTTGTAATCATAGTAGAGAAAAGGAACATTATCTACCAAATAGAAGGCTGTAGCACGCAGGAAACGGAGCATGAAAAAGATTTGTGCTGTGATGTAGAGATTAGAAGAAACAGCCCTTGTGTATTAATAAATGGAATGCAAATATAGTACATTCATGTGTGACTTCAGTGCGACTTCAAAGGATTTGCTACTTGGAGAATTATGTGTTCTCTAAGAAATATTAAATACTTGTGTGCGTGTGTGTGTGTGTGTGTGTGTGTGTGTGTGTTTGTATGTGTGTTTGCGAGTGTGTGCCACAGCAGTGATTCAGTCATGTCAAAGGCTTTTCAACTCTAGTAATGCAGAGTTTATGCTCACTGAACTACTTCTAAGGTACTTCTCTAATTGTCACTCAATCAAGGCCAAGTTCCAAATACTGACCCCGTGACTCATTCAAAACCAAGCCATGCATCTATGGGTTCTCACTAAAAACTTCTCAGAATTCACCTCCAACCCCATCTACTCTGCTTTTAGTGTATTCAGTGCTACGTGCCAATACTCCTCACTGTCAAGGCACCCCTGGCTTTTTCCCACCAGATTCTCCTATCCTGCTGTGCAGTTGAACTTGTGGACAAACTCCATCTTCTCTAGTCTGTCTTTTGGGGAAGCGAGTCTCTTTTGCATTGGTGTGTGTGTGTGTGTGTGTGTGTGTGTGTGTGTGTGTGTGTGTATGCATATGCTTGTGGGGGGGCACTGAACACCCTTGGCTTAATTTCTTAGGATATTGCCTACTTTGATTCCCCACTCCCCAACACAGGGAATCTCACCAGCTCACTTATCCAAGTGAGCCCTAGGGGCCTGCCTATCTTTTCTGCCCCAGAACTGGGGATAACCAGCATGCACCACCATGTGCTGCTTTTGTATGTGGGTTCCTGGGATCAGATTCAGGTTTTCAACAAACACTTTATTGACTGAGGCATCTCCCCAGCCTACATCTGGCTTTCTTATCCCTCGCCATTTAAAATAATGGTTCCCTTAAGACAGACAAAAGGTTTTTGCAGAGAAAAAAATAAATCCTTGGTCCTTATTGATGGGAATACAAAAATTAGTACAGTCATTATGGAAAAACAACATGGAGGTTCTAAAAAAAATGAAAATTAAATTATAGGTACTACCAATGTTTTGACAAACTCCATTATGGTGTTCTGGTTATGAATCATTCCTCATAGGTTAAGAATCTTGAATTCTTGGTCTCCAGTAGGTGGCGCTGTTTGAAGAGATTATGGAACCGCTACTAGGTGGAGGATGTAGGTCACTGCAAGTTCAGTAATTTCAAGAGAATTCCTCCTTTTGATAAACCAGTTGTTCCCACAAGATTCAGACATGAGTTTCCAGAGTATATTCTTCCCAGCCCCAGTCTACCATATTCCAGTAGCTTTCTTGGGATGGAGACGATGCCCATTTACCACTGACTCTGGCTTGCTAGTTGGGGAAGAATTTTCTCTGTAACTGCAGTTCACCATGACTAGGTTGACCTCTCTTTAAGTGTTTCTACTTCAATAACGCAGAGCTGTGTTTTAAAAAGGGTTAAGGGAGGTCCTTTAAATGGACAGAGATTCATTAATAACTGTGGGTTAAAACATCTAGCACTAGACTTTAGATAGTTTCTTTTCTTATTTACATTTACGTCTCTCTGTGTGGGGTGGACATGGGTATGTGTCAGGGCACTTGTGTGGAGTCAGAGGACAACTTGTACAGTCAGTTCTCTCCTTCCATTAGGTGCATTCCAGCCATGAGTTTGATTGATAGACTTTTAAGTCAGTGCTGGGGAGGTGGAGAGAGGCAGATCCCAGGGGCTCGCTAGCCAAGTGACCTAGGCTTTTGATAAACATCCACCAGTGAGAGATCCTGTTTCAAGAAAGAAGGAAAGAAGAAAGGAAAGAAAGAAAGAAAGAGAGAAAGAAAGAAAGAAAGAAAGCATCTGAAAAATGATAGCTAAAGTTGGTCTCTAGCCTCCACGAACATACAAATGTGCACATATACCTGCACATACCTGGGCTCTTGCATGTGTGTGTGCGCGCACACACACACACACACACACACACACACACACACACACACTGACTTTTATGTTTATACTTAGATTTATTCCCTAAGATAGCTCATACAGTTATTTTGAAATCTTCAAAAGTTTGGGATTTAATCATTCTTGGTCTTAAATATTTTGGATAAGATATGATATGCTCAAACTTACATTAAAAGGGGAAAAAACAAAAACAAAAAAATGAGGGGTTGGAGAGATGGCTCAGTGGTTAAGAGCACTTGTTGCTTTTGCAGAGGACCCAAGTTAAGTTCCCAGCACCCATGTCAGTCAACGATAACCACTTATAACTCCAGCTTCAGGGAATCTAATGCCCTATTCGGGCCTCTAAAGGTACCTGCACTCATGGGCACATACCCACACATAAATAAATAAACACACACACACGCACACACATGCATGCACACACACATGCACACAATTAAAGAAAAGAAAATAAATAAAAAAAAACACCCAGGATAATTCTATAATATCTTTAGAGGTTATGTCTCTACCTTCAAAACCCTTTAAACATAGATTGTCTGTGACATAAGGTCATCTTGTTCTTAGAGTTAAAAAAAATTACAGCCACTTACTATTGCCCATAAAATATTGCTTCATTAACTTGAAGACTGTAATTAACTGCATCTCAGCCTTCTGTCTCCAGGCAAATATCCATAATTTCTTTAGTCTTTCCTCACAGTCTGCTTCTAACCTGTTAATCATTTTCCTTGTCCTCTCCACATTGTCCGTAGAAGGGGAAAACACCCTTTAAATATAAGTTAATCACACATGGCCTTCTGTTGAGGAGTTTAGAGATATTCCCACATAAAATGAAACCACGTACCCCTACACCAATGTTTTAAAAAAAATCAAAAGAAAGAAAAGGAGCAGGAAGCAAGGGAGGGAGGGAAAAAGGAGGGAAGGAATGGAGAAAGGAGGAAATAGAAAGAGATGAGAGGGGGCCAAGGAAGTACAAAAAGAAGGAAATAGAAAAAGAAAGTGTAGATGTGTTTGGGTTCTTAGAAAAAAGGAGATTTTAAAAAACAAAACTTTGTGAGAGTCTTAACTATGTAGTTTAGGCTCGCCTCAAACTGAAGATCCTCCTGCCTCAGCCTCACAAGAACTGGGATGACAGGTGTGTGTCACTGCAGCTGGTAGCTTTTGCAAAGATTTGGATCCTAATTGCTTGAACATGTGTGCATAGACAGCGGACGATAATTATGTTAAAAATTGGACCCAGAAAACTATGAATATCATTGTTTGAGCAAAAATATTCCACCTCTGTCTGGTGAATGACTCCAAGTCCATGCAAGAACAGGGCACAGCGTTGAGTTCCTGCGACTGTCTTTATAGGGACAATTTTTGCCTTTATAGATCTGACCCTGGAGAAAGCATAGGTCATCTCTTTTGCTGAATGTCTAATGAGCAGAATGTAGCAGGATTTCACAAAAAAGACAAGGCCACCCACTCTTTAAGCCAAGCATCAATTCAGCCCGGGGCTCACGTGATTACTTATGCCTCTCATTTGGGCTTGTTAAGTAATTACTACGTAAATTATTAGGATAATGTAATATGCATGACTTTAAGGAATGACAAATTGTAGCTAACTTTCTTAATTTGTTGCCATAGTGACATTTCTAGAAATTCTAAATCGTTCCTCTCCTATGTATAAATTACTGCCACCCTGCTCTGTGTTTAGGTTTGATTGGTGAGACTGTAATTGCACCATAGCGAAATGACTCCATTTTGAGTACTGAGAGATTTGCTTTGGATCCCTCGATCTCCAATGAATGTCCAGTTGACTCAAAGGCCTGGATCAGAGAGAGCATACAGAACTTGAAAGATAATTCAGAGCTATGGGCTTGGCTCAGCAGTAGAGCCCCCATTGAATCAAGAAAGCCTAATGAGGACATAGGAATGTGGCTCAACAGTAGAACACCTGCCTAGAATCCCCCAGTGAGGGGCTGGGGTGTGGCTCAGTGGTAGAGCACCTGCCTAGAATCCCCCAGTGAGGGGCTGGTGGTGTGACTCAGTGGTAGAGCACCTGCCTAGAATCCTCCAGTGAGGGCTTGGGTGTGGCTCAGTGGTAGAGTGCCTGCCTAGAATCCCCAGTGAGGGGCTAGGGTGTGACTCAGTGGTAGAGCACATGCCTAGAATCCCCCAGTGAGGGACTGGGATGTGTCTCAGCTGTAGAACACCTGGCTAGAATCTGCCAGTGAGGGGCTGGATTATGACTCAGTGACTCACTGCTTATTAGTATGTGAGGGCCCTGACTTCAATCCAAACTCAAAAAATGAATCGGATGAGG
Organism: Peromyscus eremicus; assembly: GCF_949786415.1. Classification (NCBI taxonomy): domain Eukaryota; kingdom Metazoa; phylum Chordata; class Mammalia; order Rodentia; family Cricetidae; genus Peromyscus; species Peromyscus eremicus. The sequence continues at coordinate 23,342,323 of NC_081438.1, read as the reverse complement.
CAACCATTTTTTTCTACCATTATCATAGAATTCCCTTCCTTTCTTAGCATTTACTAACCACTACCAAGACACTATTGTGGCAAGTAGTCATGTTTGGCTAAAACCATAGAAAGACTTTCTATACTGCGCTCAATTCTGTCTTAAGGAAAGGTTCAAATATCCTTTCTGGTTTTCCATTCATTTTAAAGAATATATTAGTTACACCTTCACCTGTGGTTGGAGGGGAAACCTGCTAGAAGACAAAAGAATGTACTAGAATGATGTCTTTTATCTTCCCATGAACGATAATGATTTTTTTTACATGTTTGTGTATATGGGTGTACACTTATGAACATAGAGTCCCAGGCTGATGTTTGGAATCATCCTCGATTGCTTTTGCACTTTATTCTTGAGGCGGTAGAGCCTCCTAGTCAGACTCAGAGCTCACTAATAAGGCTAGTCTCCATAGCCAACTTGCTTTGGGGATCCTCTGAGGCTGGAGTTCCAGGCCCTCATGGCCACCCCACATTTACATGGGTTCTGGGGAATCCAAGCTTTTGGCTCTCACACTTGCATGGCAAACACATTAACTTCCGATCCACCTTGCTAACCCCAAGACACATTTCCATTACCACACTTCTTAGTATCCACCTTTTAACAACTGCAACAAAAAAGACTGATTGCAAAGGTGGAAACGTGAACAAACAAGTAGTCACACCCAGGACACCAATTTGAGCCTGCAAAACTCAACATGAAAGGCATTGTAAACAGCAGAGTTTGGGTCAAGATACACCAAATAGTGCAAATAGACCTTCTATTTAGGCAGCAAACGCGGTATTCAATGGTATCAAAAATATATAAAACCCACAGCCATTAAAGCTAGAAAAATGGCCTGGGAGATGGCTCAGTAGGAGTACTCCCAGTGCAAGCATGAGGACCTGAGTTGTAATCCCCCTCACTTACATAAAAATCTGGCTGCCACTATTATCCCAGCAACATGGGGAGCAGAGGCAGGAGGATTGCTGGGTCTTACTGACAGCCAGTCTAACTCCAGGTTCAGTGAGAGACTCTGACTTAAAAAAAATGAGGTGGAGAGCGATAGATCAGGATGTTCAACTTTCCACGGCTTCCATGTGTATGTATAGGCATGAATATCTATATATATATACATGCACATATGTCACAGACACACGTAGAAGAATTACCAACAAAACAGCTAGTATGAGAGAGGATCTAACTCCCTACGCATCTTTGTGTTCTGGTGATCAAATGTTCAACTGCTAAAATAATTAAGAAGGTTGGCACAGTAGTAATGGGAATGTACTGCTCTTGCAGAGGACCTGAGCTCATTTTCCAGAATTTATGTCATAACCCTCACAAGCACCAGGGCATCTGGCACCATCTTTTGGCCTCTGTGGGTACCTGCACACATGTGCATGCATACATGCATACACAGATGCATGGGTAAAAATAAAATAAAACAATTAAGAGTGGATTTATTGGCCTCTAGCTCATCTCTTCTAGCCTCGCTTTATGAACTTTTCAATCTAGAGAATTCAGTTCCTTATTAAACATCTATCAAAAGAGTTGGCCATATACCAGGCTTTGTGAAAAACCATAATAAATTCCAAAAAGCAGAAATTGCAGGGTTCATATTTTTCTGATCACAAAGCAAAAACAGTCATAATGATACTAAGCGTTTAAAATACCCACTTGCTTAGAAATTAAAACAAAAACAATAATAAGTTTTTTTGAGTCTGTGAGGAAATAAGATTCATAATTATAGGGCATTTAAAAAATCCCAACAGTGAAACAGTACTTACCAAGTCTTATGGAATGCAGTTAAAGTAGAAGGGAAGGATAAATGTGCACTTGTGCACACTCAAGTTTTTAAACAAGGAAGTATGTAAATAAACAAATATTCAGCTCAAGAATCCAGGCACCAGGGTTGGGGCTGGGGAATGCTAGAAGGAAAGAAGTGGGGATTGAACCAGAATTTACCTGCTTTCTATAACTGGCCTTGAATGTCTGCAAAGATTGGGAAGAGAGGGGCTGGGGAACTGTAGGCTGTTTGTGTAAAACCCTTCTGTCATGGGACTGGAGAGATGCTTGCCCCATAAGCATGAGGATCTGAATTCAAAAGCATGGTGCCTTTATCTACTTAGCATCAGGGAAGGCCTCACATGTCGGAGAGGACAAGCAAGTGTCTAGGGAAACATAAAAGGTTGTGTATGTGTATGTATGTGTGCACGTGTGTGTGCACATGTAGGGGACAGGGAGGCTCCTGCAATGGTTCAGCCACCCCTGGAAGGAAGGTATTCATCTGTTCATGAGGGCTCTTCTGACGTGAGGTGTGACCCAAACACTTCCCAAAAGGATCTACCTCCTTAGACTCCCCATTGAAGAATTAAAGCTTCAATTGCTGGCGGGGGGGGGGGGGAACAGTAAGCTATAACATGATATTTTCGCGGGCTCATTTGTGTGTGCATTCAGGTGTGTTTGCGTGTGTGTGTGCAAGTGGAAGCTGGAGGTTAACCTCAGGTGTTTTTTGAGATGGTGTCACTCAGCCTGGAGCTCACCAATTAGACCAAGCTCATTGGTGAGCGAGCCCTAGGGTTCTTCTATTTCTGCTTCCTCAGGTGAACCCCACTATGCACGACATCTTCTGTGGGTACTGGAGGCGGGTCTTAGCTTATGTCCTTGTAGTTGCACAGTGAACACTTTACCAACAGCCATTCCCCGCCCCCAGATCCTAGTAGAAGGGATGAAGGACCTTTCTACTATGAAAAATTCCACACATCAGATCACGAATATCCCAAACTTCTCCATGCAAAACATCATGAACAGGGATGAGAAAATAACAGCAAAAATATTAAGGAGAAAGAGCTATTAGTAATACTTGATTAAAAAAAATTAAGCGCCAGCGAGAATGATCAGTGGTAAGGATGCTCACTGCCAAGCCAGAGACCCACATGGTAGGTGGGAAAGAACTGACTCCTACAAGTTGTCCTCTGACCTCCGTGTGAGAACCATGGTGCTACCCCTTAAGATAAATAAATCAGTTGAAATGTAAACATCCTTTTGAGCCAGATATGAGGAAATCACCTAAAATAACAGGTACTTAGAAAGCTGAGGATAGAGGATTGCAATTTCAAGGTCTGCCTTGGGCTACAGAGTGAGTTCAAGGCAAGCCTGGGCAACTCAGTGAGCCCCCTGTTTCAAAATGAAAGTCCAGTGAAGGGTTGAGGATGCAGCTCAGTGATAAAGCCCTTGCTTAGTGTGTGCCAGTCCCTAGGCCTGCAAGCAGAGATCTTTTCAAGATGTAAGCGGGGCAGGAGGCACGGCTCAGGGGTTAAGAATGCTTGCCCTGATTGTAGAGGGCTGAAAGTTTGAGTCCCAGATCCCACATTGAGCAGTTCACAACTGCTTGCAACTTCAGCTCCAGTAAAACCAATGCCTTCTTCTGGCCTCCAGGGACACTGCACTCACACGTAAAAACTCATGTACACACACACATACACACACACACACACATACACACACACACACAAATAAAAAAAGATTAAAAAGAAATAATAATAATTAATAAGAAATAGAATGTGTTGAGGAAGATGTGCAAAATAATATAATAGATAACTTTCAGAAACCAAGGCTGGCTGATGGCTCAGAATATAAAATGATTGCCACTCAAGCTTGGCAATGTGAGTTACATCCTCAGAACCCACATGGTAGAATGAGAAAACAGACTGACTCCACAAAGTTATCCTCTGATAACATACGTACATACATATATACAAACATAGATACACACATGTACACAGGGATGCACGCACGCACTGTGGCACATGAAAATTTGCACCACCACACAATAATAAAATTAAAATAGTTTAAAATATCTCAACCCGCTGAGTAAACAAATGATATGAAAAGGTAAAGCGACACAAAAGATAACTTTCTACCTTATGAAATGTGCAAAGAAATAACTTCTAGAGTATAATGCTGAGCTGTGAATGAAGAGATTGAAATTCGCCTCCAAGTAGCTGATGGGAATATGAATTGATTCCAATTCTGCAAAGCTTTGTGGCAATATACATGATGGTCTTTTAAATTGTTTATGTCTTTGACACAGTGATTTAATGCTGAAGAATCTGTCTTGCAAAAATAATCAGAGAGGTGGACAAAGATGTATGAATAGGGCTATTCATATTTCTCTATTATTAATAAGCCAGTAGAGAAAATTAGAGTGAGTGTTCAACAATAGAAGAATGGTTGGTTAAGTCAAGGCGTGCTCATACAATGGATTATCACACAGCCACTCGAAAGCAGGTTTTTAACCACGAAGAATGAAGAAGGAAAATGCTCTCAAACAGTGGGTTCAAGGGCTAGAGCTGTAGCTCAGCAATAGGGAACCCTCTTAGAATTCCCTCGTAAGGGCTGAGGTGTGGCTCAGTGGTAGGGCACCTGCCTAGAATCCCCCAGTGAGGGGCAGGGGGTGTGGCTCAGTGGTAGAGCACCTGCCTAGAATTCCCCAGTGAGGGGTTGGGGGTGTGGCTCAGTGGTAGAGCACCTGCCTAGAATCCCCCAGTGAGGGGCTGGGATGTGGCTCAGTGGTAGAGCACCTGCCTAGAATCCCCCAGTGAGGGGCTGGGGGTGTGGCTCAGTAGTAGAGCACCTGCCTAGAATCCCCCAGTGAGGGACTGGGGGTGTGGTTCAGTGGTAGAGCACCTGCCTAGAATCCTCTAGTGAGGGGCTGAGGGGATGGTCAGCAGTAAGTCCTGGTTTATTCTGTGTTACTTCCCTAGTGTGCTTGAGGCCCTGGATTCAGAACCCAGGACTGCTGGAATAACTCCTATAATAATTACAACAACAATTTAAGAAAACATGAAGATATAAGACTGCAAATTGCTTATTCAGACCCATTTAGCCTCACACATGTGCTACTGGTCTGAATGATTATGCCTCCAGCTAAAATTTGTACGTTGACACTTAATTCTCTATGCAATGATATCGAGAGGGAGTTCCTTTAGGGGATGACTAGATCTGGGAGGCTCTGCCCCCATCATTGGTTCAATGTTCTTGGAGGATGCTCAAGGGGCATGCATTATATAGTGAGGGTACATGTAGCAGGAAGGAATGCTCAATGAAGCATGAAGTAGGTTCAGAAACCAAACCTGCTTGGTGCTGTGACCTTGGGCCTCTCAGCTTCCAAAACCATGAGCAGAAACCAATAAATGTCTGTTGTTTAATCACGGACTGGCCTAATGTATTTTGCTATGGCCATCTCCCTTCCCCAGAACACTGGGATTACAAACTTGGAGCTAAGGCTTTAAAAGATTTATTTACTTGTTTATTTATTTATTTGTTATGTATACATTGTTCTGTCTGCATGTATGCCTGCATACCAGAAGAGGGCGCCAGATCTCATTACAGATGGTTGTGAGCCACCATGTGGTTGGTGGGAATTGAACTCAGGAACCCTGGAAGAGCAGCCAGAGCTCTTAACCTCTGAGCCACCTTTCCAGCCCCTTCTCAAGGTTTTAAGTGTGTTCTTGGGATTCACATTTAGGTCATCACTCTGGCAAGGCAAGCACTTTTACCCACCCAGCCATCTTCCTGCCCCAGGCCTCCTTTCTAAGGCGCTCCTCACAGGGTGACTAGCAAGGAAAGCGTTCCCCCTATTTTGCATATGGTTCAGAGAAGGTGACTGGCTTGCTCTGAGACACCCAGAGGGTGAGTGACAGATTAAGAACCTGTGACCCTCCGGGGTGCCCAACTTGATGCACTTCCCACATGGCCTTATCTTCTGCTCACGTATGTGTTCGGCAGCCATGGTGAAGTGATATCAGTATGTATGACTCCGTTTATTGGTCAGGAGGGAAATGATTAGCTCAGCTAAAGAGAAAAGATGGCCGAATGAGCACTTTAATACCGGCGATAAAGACAGTGTTTCGAGCCGGGTCTGCAGAACACATGATTTTGGAAGCTACTGTAGCATTGATTTCACCAGTCATTTGTAAAGGTGGGATCAATTCCAACCTTGACTCCCAGTCACTTCAGTTTATAAAAACAAAGTGAAAAGCTCAGAGTTGGCCGCTCTAGAGCAGGGAAGTGAAGCGGCTCATCTCAGCTGCAAAATTGAGTCTTCCTGACCTTGGGGCAGTGCGGGGGGGACACCGGAGTCGGGGGAGGGAAAGCGAAGGAGGAAGTGGAGGCTTGCCTTGGGTCACAAGTAATCGTTCTCCTACCAGTCCTTCTCTGTCTCCTTCCCCGTAGTCCCTCCTTCAGGTTATCTCCTCTTTCTTTCTCCCCTCCCCCTTGCCATCCCCCCTCCCCGCCTCAGTCTCCTCACCTCCCTCCCCCAGGACTGTCTGTTTTCTCTCCTTCCCTCTAGACTTCCTCAACCTCTCCTCTTCTGGCTCCCGATCAGCTTGCTTCAGATCCTGTTCACTTCACCACTGCAAAAATCAGAACAAAAGCCGTAAACCCCAAACACAAAAGCATAGCAACCATTCTGGGGCCGTAATTCCTGGAAGAAACTAGAACACTTGGAGGCTGTTGTCAAGAAACCTTTCTTGGTTGTTTAAAAGACACGTCTGAAAATTTCGGGATGTGCTTTCTCTCATAGCATCCCTTCCACGTAAACCAAGGGGCATCTCTGAGGTCACATCTGTGAGCAGAATGCTGCAGAGGGATGCAGCTTCACTCTAATGAGAAGAGGCAGAGAGGGAGGGAAGTAGGTTGACTAGAGAATAGGCCAGATGTGTTCTGCCCTGTTCTCTTTGGGACGTTCTTTTGGGATAGCAATGTCCTTATTTGTCAAGGAAGATATTGGTCTACTGAAAGTGTTTATCACACACACACACACACACACACACACACACACACACACACACAGAAGAGAGAGAGAGACAGAGAGACAGAGACAGAGACAGAGACAGAGAAAGGCACACACAGAGAGACAGAGACAGTGACAGAGACAGAGACACTAGAGAATAGGCCAGATGTGTTCTGCCCTGTTCTCTTTGGGACGTTCTTTTGGGATAGCAATGTCCTTATTTGTCAAGGAAGATATTGGTCTACTGAAAGTGTTTATCACACACACACACACACACACACACACACACACAGAAGAGAGAGAGAGACAGAGAGACAGAGACAGAGACAGAGAAAGGCACACACAGAGAGACAGAGACAGTGACAGAGACAGAGACAGAACCTGTTTTTTAAGTTTTTCTGACTCGGGTGAGTGAGCAGACAGAGAGGCAACAGCATAGTTAAGACATAGAGAGCAGTTCAGGTCCCAGCATCAGAATCGGACTGCATGGTAAGGTCTCTAAAGAGAGGAGTCAGAGCCCCTTCTACAGCTGAGAAAGAGCCTGCAGCCAGAGTCTCAGATCCTGAGCTGGGGAAGAGAAAGAGTGGGGTGCCAGGGCAGGCTGTGTAGTTTTGATTTAAACTCGCTTTCCAGGTGAGAGATTCTGGCGTTCTGTTAGCTAAGGAATTCTCCGTGCCTGTGGGTATCTGTGAAAATGGGAGAGGAGACCGCCTGAGAGGCTAGAAGGCACAGGCATGGTGGCAAGTGGCAGGCGTGGCAGCTGGAACAGGCTGCTGAGAACTCACATCCTTAACCATAAACATGAAGTAGAGACAGCAACCTGGCAGTAAGGCAAAGCCTTAAGCTCTCAAAGCCACCCCCTAAAGACGTACTTCCTCCATCAAGGCTCACCACCTAACCTGCCTCCCCCCAACAATGCCACCCACTGGAAATCATGTGTTCAAATGCCCAAGACTATGGGCATATCTCATTCAAATCACCACACTTGTGGGCTTTTGTTAGTCACTTCATCACCAAACTTGGGGCCACAGAGTGTGCCAGAAAAATCTAGGATCAGCCACCTGTCCTCCATAAAGCAACTAGAATAACCAAGTTAATAGAAAGAAAAAGGCAGAGAGAGGAGATTTATTCAACATGGCCTCACTGAGATCAAGTGACCCCCTACAGTCTATCTTCAGGGTCCTGAAGTGGGATTAAAGTATAAATAGTGGACCACACATTTAAGTCAAGGTATGGTACCGCCCACCATTGACCTGTTAAGGTCTTAGTTCCAGTCTCTTCATATAAAATAGTGTGACAAGTTGTCATAACTGTATGAAATCTTGTGGGGGGCAAGTTCCATGACTGGAGCCAGGCTTCAGCCTTTTCTTTCTCCCAGCATAAGCTTCTTTGGGGGGAAATCCCAGTTTCTTGTGGTCCATTGTTTCAATAGTCTGATAGAATGAGGGATACTCGTGTTTCTTTAGAACATGTTCATTTCTGCCAGCTGGGTTATATAAGTCAATGCTAATCCACACCCCCATCCACCATGTTTTCACAGACAGCAAGTAGGTTAGCTGCTTTTTTCCTTCACTTCCCCTTTGCCTTGTAGCAGGTGTCTCTTTCTGCGTCTAGAGACTGTGATGGTGGTGGTGGGTACCCAATTCTTCTGCGATAATATTGCTCTCAGTTCTTCTGTGATAGTGTTGCTCTCAGGCTGGCCACACAGGTCCTTGAGTTTAGAACGATAATAATAGAGAAAGGCAAATCCGATGAGGGAGACCTTGAAGCACACACACTCTTTTTTTCTCTCTGCCACTCTTCCTGAACTTGGTCCATGTTTCAAGTTTGGTGAATACTATTTGCAAAATGAGGCCAGAGGCTGTGGCTGCCTATTAACCCTCCTGTCAAAGGATGTCTCCCCTTCTATTTTTCATGCCTTAGGTTCATTTCATCAGGTTTTGGGAAGAGGTGGGCATTCATTCGCTGTATCCCTTATCTCCCCTCCTTTGCTAACTGTCCTTGATCCTGACCCCTTTTCTCAGCAATTCCAACAAAAAAGTAGACTCCAGCTGAAATCAAAGTGTGGGATGAGCTCACAGATCATCTACTGTGTCTTTCTTGATGACCAATGTGATATCCAGAAGCAGGTCAGAAGAAGATGAGACTCAGAGTTTTTTTTTTTCTCTTATTTTAGTGTGTGTGTGTGTGTGTGTGTGTGTGTGTGTGTGTGTGTGTGTGCAAATATATGTATGTCTCAAGAATGTACAGATATTCCTTTTTGCCTTATCTGGTATTGGAATACAATCATAGCTGGCGGGCATGGGCGATCACCATTTGTGTGTGTGTGTGTGTGTACATCAAATAAGACCTGCTAGAGAAAACAAGGTGCTTTATAGGCTCTGTGAGGTCAGCCTAGGAGAACTGGTCTACCACTCAGTTTGTTAGATTGCTTGGGTGTCAGATCTGTCTGCTCAGAAGGATGCTCTTTGGTTCACTTCCTTTCAGCTTTAGGATCAATAAATAGCTTTCTTCTGGGAGACTTGCTCTGTAGTTCTGTTATAGTGTCCTTTCTGTTGCTGTGATTAATCACTCTGACCAAAGTATCATGGGAAGGGAAAAGTTTATTTCAGCTTACAGGTTACAGTCCATCACCGAGGTAACTCTGATCAAAGTATCATGGGAAGGGAAAAGCTTATTTCAGCTTACAGGTTACAGTCCATCACCGAGGTAACTCAAGGCAGGAACTTGAAGCAGAAATCATTGCTTGTTGGCTCTTTCATAGAGCCCTTCCTGGCTGGCCTTTCTGTACAGCCCAGGACCACCTACAAAGGGAATGGTGCTGCCCACAGTGGGCTGAGCCCTCCTACATTAATTAACGATCAAGACAATCCCCCCAAAGATATGCCCACAAGCCAATCTCATCTAGGTAGGTATTCAGTTGGTATTCCTTACCCACTTGGCTCTAGGCTGTGTCAAGTTCACAATTAGAGATAAGTAGGACAGGCATAGAACAGGTCAGTTGAGGAAATTACTTCCAAAGAGGAGGCAGTGAAAGAGGTACTCCAAGAACAATCTTTGAACCAACAGCCCTGGTGCCCGATCCCATAGTGGATCCTCCAGAGAGGAAGTAAAGACAAAATAATGATCAGCACCTGGAGTAGCTGTGGAATCTCTTGGGTGTTTAAAGGGTCCATCACTTATGTAAAGGAATCTTGGTCAGAGGTCCACTGATAGAATTTTGGAAAAATCTGGGAGCCATTTAATAATGTAGATTCCATGGCTTATGCCAGAGTATACTGGGGTCCTGGTGTATATATACTCTTCCAAGGGGGCATCTGTAGCCGACCAGGCATAGCTCTGTAGTTATTTTATATGTGTGGAGGGAGGTGTGTGTGTGTGTGTGTGTGTGTGTGTGTGTGTGTGTGTGTGTGTGGGTGGGCAGGTATGTGTGTTTACACTTGCAATTACAGGTCAGAGGTCAATGTTAGATTTTTCTTTAGTTAATTTCTACCTTATTTTTTGAAACAGGGTATTACACTGGCCTCAGGTTTCCTAATTCAGCTAGACTGGTTACCCAGGAGTCTTAGGGATCCTTCTGCCTCTATCTCTTCAGCTTGGATTATAAGCATACACCACTGCGCCTGGCTTTTATGTGGGACCCTGGGGATTGAAGTCAGGTCTTTTGGCTTTCACAGCCACCATTTTTATCAAACTAAGCTATCCCCCTAACCCTGCAGTTAATTTGTTTTAAACATGTGTCCAGTGGCTTGTTTTCCTGTATGGGATCTGCTCCAGGAATATAGAGGGAGCTGCGTACATCGAACAGTATTCTTCAGAGACTGCATTCTGTAGGCAAGTTAGGTTTGCAAGGAATTGAATGACAGAATTAGTGAAGAGGAAACAACTGCTCTGGGAAGGAAAAGAAGGAGCAAGATGCCGAGATCAGATTTGATGCAAGTCCTTGAAAGGAGGATTTATTACTGTAGAAGAACCACGCAGTAGGCTGGGGAGATGGCTCTGTAGGTAAGAGCACTTGCTGTTGAAAATACAAGGACCTGAGCTCAAATCCCCAGAAGGTGTATCAAAATCAAATGACTACTGTGAGCATCTGTAATCCCAGTGTCTCTATGGAGGCAGAAATAAGGGAAACTTAGGGAGCCAGAGGATTAGTCAGCTTGATGTATACAGCAGCAGAACAAGGAAAGATCCTGTCTCAAGGTTGAAAGATGAAGCCAGACACCTGAGACTGTCCTCTGACCTTCACATGTGAGACAGCACATGCATGCCTGCAGTCACACACACAAACACAAAACGTACACATGCACACGCAACTGTGTCGTGTATCAGTATCCTGATGTCTCTTCAGCTTCTCCATCGGGACTGTCTAGTCCATTGTCAGCAAAGCCTTGAGCTCAGTCTGGCAGAGTTACGAGTACCTCTGTCATTGGTCTCTTTGTCCCTCTAGAGTTGCAACTTCCTGGCAGTCTCTAATTCATCATTTACTAGACCACACTGACCTCTTCCCTTTAACTGTTCCTAAGTCTTTAAAGTTTTCAATCACATTCACTTATGTTTGCCTGTGTGTATGTGAGACTATGGGTTATAGAGTTCATATGTCAGTCCGAGGACAAATTCTCTCCTTCCCGTCGTGTGGGTTCCAGGGATCAAATTCAGGTCCTATGACTTGGTGGCAGGCACCTTTACTGGCTGATCCATCCTGCTAGCCCTCACATATGTCTTTTGCTGAATATAATGGGCCTTTCATAACTATAAATTTGTCCTTTGCAGGTAGTTGTGAGTGTAAAATAATTTCAAAAAGAAAATTGCATCTGTATATGTACAGGGAACACGTTATCATTCATTTTTTGATATTTCCCCATAAACAATTCAGCATGACAACTATTTTCTTTCTTTAAGATTTATTTTTAACTGTGTGTCTGTGTCTCTCTCTGTGTATGTATACGCATGTAGTACAGCATGTAGGGGCATGAAGAAGGCATTAGATTCCCTTGGAGCTGGAGTTACAGGTGGTTGAAAGATGCCTGACATGGGTGCTGAGAACTGAACAGAAAGGAAACCAGAACATCCCTTCATCAAGTGGTCCAGGACATTACCAATTCTGCCCCAGTGCATTCCAATGAAATTAGACTGAAGTTCATCTCTGCCTCTTCAAATCCAACTCACTATGACCCCTGTTCAGCCCATCTGGATAGGTTTCGTTATCGTGTTCAGCCCCTTCAACCTGAATCATGCTTCTTGTAGTAAACGATACTGAGATCTTGAAGCCTGGCCAAACCTGTTGGGTTTTCTTTCAAGCCTATGAACTAATGTTTGTCTAGGATGTACATCTAGTTTTCAGACTCAATTCATTCTCCTTGGCTATGCAGATGCCCCAGTGGATGTCTCCTTGGCCTGCTTCAGGTGATAACAGGTTCACAGAAAGGCCCTAAGTGACGACATATCTAAGACTCGGGCAAAACTCTGCCCTTGAAAGACAGGGATCCCACCCATGGTTCATATGGCAAGTTCCAGACTTTGCAATGGATCTTCCTTATGTCAAATCAATGTGACACAAATGCTTTATTACTGTGTAGGGTTCCCCTCCTCCTTTGGAGTCCTGTCCTAAAAACCTGGCTGGCTTCAGATCAACTGGCTAATTACTTGTGCTGTAGTGATCAACCTGCCTAATTTATCACTTCTTTGAACATTTAATTAGCCAGCAGTGCAAGACAATTAGGTTCTGAATTAGGATAAATTAAACTGCTAGCTTAGCAGCTCTGAGGACATGGAAACTATAACCAATTACATCTGCAAAAAGGATTTGACAGAACCATCAAAGAACAAGAGCTTGACATGGGCCCAAGAGCTCGACGAGAAGATATTCTGGGGAGGCACATAGAGATTTTTTTTTCATCAGAACACAGGGAAGTGGGGTACAAACTTGGAGAACAGAACCAGACTTTAGATTCTCTGTGTGACAAAGAGCTAGCCAGAGAATGTATGTTGCATCTGTATATGATATATGTACATCATACATGTATGCACACACATACATGTACAGAAGCTTTAGAAGTATATGAATGTCCTAATCCATCACCCTCCACATTGTTCCCTTGAGGCAGGGTCTCTCACTGACCCTGTAGCTAGGGTGGCAGTCAGCCAGCCCCAGTGATGTCCCTGTCTCTGTGCCCCACAGGGCTGGGGCTACAGGTCACTCACAACATGAGGTCTGGAATTCATCAAATGCTCTTACCCACCAACCCATCTCCCCAGCTCCAGATCTTTACCCTGGTTAGAGAATTCTCAGATGTCTTTTGACAATTGACCATATTATTTTGCAAAACTAGACTTAGACATTTGCATACTGGCATTCATGAGGATGACACTTACAATCTTTGGTTCACTAATCCTCCAAAAGTGAGTGGTACTTGAAAGAGGAATGTATGACATCGGTCTACATTAGGAAGAAAGTAATTCCTTATGAAAGACTAGTTAACTCTTTTTTTTAGTGAAAATCAATTTTTTTTCATAAAATATGTTCCGATCATGAGTTCCCCTCTCTCATCTCTCCCCAGTTCTTCTCCACCTCCCCATCCACTCAACTCCATGCCTTTTTTTCTTTCTTTAGAAAACAAACAGGCAAAACCAATACAAAACACAGAACAAAAACAAAACAAAAATAAAAAAACAAACAACGAAACAAAGAAAAAGCATTAGAAATGCATGCATGCATGCACAAAATCATAAAAACTGAAAAATCAGAAACCATAATATATAAGCAAAAGACCGGTGAAGTGAAAGATGCCCAAACAAAGCCATATGAGACAAAACAAATCTAAAAAACTACTATTGAGTTTGTTTTTTTTGTTGGCCATCTACTGCTGGGCGTGAGGCCTACCCTTAAGTATGGTTAATATACCCAGTGAGACCCCAATGGAGAAATGAATTATTTTCCCTTTGCAAATGGTTGTCAATTGGAGATAACTTCTTGTTAGGGATGGGAACTTGGCTCCACTTTCCCCTCTGAGCACTGGGACCCTGTATGGCTTGAACCTGTTCAGGCCCTGTGCATGCTGCCATGGTCTCTGTAGGTTCCTATGTGCATCAGTCCTGTTGTGTTTGGAAGACACTGTTTCTTTGATTTTCATCCATCCTTTCTTGCTCTTACAAGCTTTCTACCTTCTCTTCCAGAGTTCCTCAAGCCCTGAGGAGAGGGGCTTGATGACGCTTAGGACTGAATATTCCCAAGTTTCTTGCTCTCTGCACATTGTCCACCTATAGGTTTCTGTACTACTTTCCTTCTACTGCTCGAGGAAGCTTCTCTGATGATGGCTGAGTGAGACCCTGATTTACAGGTATAGTAGAATGTTGTTAGGAGTCAACTTATTGCTATTTTCCTCTAACAGGATGTTAGTATTTGTTTTTTTTCCTAGGCCATGGCCTATCTAGTCTCAGGGTTTTGGCCACCCAAGCAGTGTCAGGCATGGGTTCCATCTTGTGGAGTGGGCTTTAAATCCAATCAGAGACTGGTTGGTTACCATCAACATTGTTGCCACTATTATACCAGTGTATCAGGCCAGCAAGTCACCACTGTAGATGACAAGGTTTGGAGCTTAGTTAGTGGTTACCTTTCTCCTCTCATGGCATGCAGATGCCTTCCAGTATCATGAACACTAGTCAACAAGGGGGAAGGCCCAAGTTTTGCACTAGCATGACTTGTCCATCTTCAATGAAATATATAAGTGTGGTCTGCAGCAAGAAGGCCTTACCAGCAGTTTGTGGAGAGCAACCAATAGCCTTGGTAGCAGCCTGAGTTGTGTGGGGATTTCCACGGGGCCCCTTTGGCCAACAACTCAATTAGATGTAACCCATTCCTGGCACTAGAAGTTTCATTTGGTGGTAAAGATGTCGAGTTGGGGCATCATCTCCCCCATAACTTGATGACTTCCTTTAGAGTTCTTTCATATATGTTTATAGTTAAGAAGCTTCTACAGTAGTGGGTCCATATGGTTCCTCAAATGACCCTTAGTGTTAGTTGTCCCTCCCTTACTTCTTCTTCCCTCCCCTTCCCCAAGATAAGTTAACTTTTGAGTTTACAGTGCAGTGCTGTCCAAGGAAGAATATTCTTAAGGATGAAGTAATGTGGTGGGAAGTACCAAATTACATTGCCTTAGCTTTATAATGGATCATAAATCATCTTTTAGATATCAATCTGTATATTTGCCTTTAAGATTTGTTTTCCTGGGCCTGGGAATGGCTTAGTGGTCAAGAGTGCTTACTGATCTTCCAGAGGACCTGTTTGGTTCCTAGTGCCCATGTCCAGTGTCTCACGACCACCTGTAACTCCAGCTTCAAGGGGTCTGATGCCCTCTTCTGAACCCCATGGGTACTCACTAATGTGTGCATGTGCTCCTGCATATACACATACACCCCCCATACACACCTCTTCCATACATGAAAAGCAGAAGTCTTTCATAGTAGATTAAAGAGCCCCATTTTTTTATTCTAACAGTTAAAGTTGACATATAGCTTCTAGCTTGCTCTTACTAACCTTGGTTTTTATATGAGCTATTGGAGCTCAGGGCCCAATTACCCACCAAGAAGGAGGAAGTGTCTGGTCACCAATCTATGCTTCACCCCAAATTCACAGAGAAAGACTCTAAGGCTCAGAGACATTCTTTTCACTTGCTCTGGCCACCACACCATGCGCTCACGCTTTCAGGAGCAGCAGAATTAAACGCTGGCCGTCTTCATGTTTATACATCATCACAAGCTTTGTAAACTGTCTTACCTCCTGGCTGCTCGGTCCTTCCTCGCCTGTCCCCTGCATGAGAGATGGAGCAAATGGGAAAATGAATCGTCACCACCTGACTCTCCCGACAAGACGAAAGGCACAGTGGCTCCATCTCCCACAGTCCTCCTTGTACTTTCCTGTACTAGTGATTAATAGAGTTCACTCTGGGTAGAGGCAAGCCCGTGGAACAGTAGTTAAATAACGGGCAGAGTTTACAAAGATGCCTGTCCTCTGAGTTAATAATTTGAACAGTCAGAGAGATACCGCGGTTCTCATGGTAACAGGGACCCGTGGTTTAGTCTCTAATTGGAATGTATCAGACTAATACGTAGAGACAGATATCCTAAGGAACTTCTTCCCTTCCCTTAATTGGAGCATTTTTTAAGGAATTAATGGTATGATGCAATTTGGAAGCACGAGGCCAAATGGACTAATTTGTTCTAAATATGTCAATGGGATGCATATTTACAAATACCTTAACAACATGCAATGGGTCTGTCTGTCTGTTGCATGAGAGCTTTGGTAGGAGCCTTTGATCTTTGTGTGATTTTGTGATGTTAAATCTGCTGCTTACTCCTGAATTCCCAGGCATTTCAAGTCCTCTTGATCCTCTTATACAAAGGTTCAGGAAGTTCTTCTACTGCAGTTAACATCTGAGATAGGATTTTCCTTTTAATGAATTTAATGAAAGGATAAGATATACCATTCTTACTCTGGGAATAGGTACTATGAATCTGCTAATTAAAGAGTCTTACCCAGGTGTGATCTCATAGGCCTATAATCCTAGCACGTGCGAAGCTGAGGCAGAAGGATTGCTAGTTTGAGGGGGAGATTTCACATTCAAATATCAACCACATTAGCATTAGAAAAATATTGTTTTAAATTGTGTGTGTGTGCGCAGGCAGGACTGCATGCATGTGCATTTGGAGGCCAGAAGTCAACTCCAGATATCATTCCTTAGGTGCCATCTACCTTGTTTTTGAGAAAGGGTCTCTACTAACCTGAGGTGTGCCAATTAGGCTAGGCTGACTGGCCAGTGAGCCCCCAAGGACCCACGTGTCTCCATCTTCTTGTCACTGGGATAACAAGCACATGACGCCATGTTTGTTTGTTTGTTTGTTTTAACGTGGCTTCTGGTGATCGAAGACAAGTCCTCATGCCTAGTAGGCATTTTACCAGTTGCGTCATCACCCAATGTCAATTTATTATTTTTCCTAATTAATGCTTAATTTACTACAAAGCATGCATTATCCCCATTTCACAGAAAGTGAAACAAAAACTTCGGGAAATCCTGTAATTTGATAAAAAAAAAAAAAGCCAAGTTATTGGTGGGGTGGGGGAGGGGGTGGAGTAAGAGGGCCTAAGGGAGGTGAGAAATCAAAAGGACAATGGAATACATGTCATAGGAAAGTGGATGGGTGACGGGGGGGAGAGAGAGGGAGGTTATGGATTAACTGGAGGAAGGAAAGAAATCAGCTGGGGTAATAGGATCGAGAAGATGGCTGTAGGGGATAGAATAAATAAGGACAAAGAATTACATATATATTATATATAAAAATCTTTTACACACACATACTACACACATTAATTTTAATGGTAGCCTATCTTAGTTAGGGTTTCTATTGCTGTGAAAAGACACCATGACCACAGCAGCTCTTATAAGGAAAACATTTAATTGAGTGGGCTCACAGTTTCAGAGGTTCAGTCTATTATCATCATGGTGGGGATCATGGCTGCAGGCAGGCAGATGTGGTACTGGAGAAATAGCTGGGAGTCCTACATCTTCCAGGCAACAGAAAGTCAACTGAGACACTGGGCGGTATCTTGAGCATAGGCAACCTCAAAGCCCACCCCCTCAGTGACACACTTCCTCCAATAAGGCCATACCCATTTCAACAAAGCCACACCCCCTGATAGTGCCACCCCCTATGAGATGATGGGGGCCAATTACATTCAAACTACCACATAACCTAAAATTAATTTTAAAATGAAAGATAAGGGGTGGGAAAATGGATCATTGGTTAGGAGTGTTTACTGCTACTGCAGGGGATCTAAGTGTGGTTTTCAGCACCCACATGGGGCAATTCACAGTTACCCATAATCCCTGCTCCAGGAGATCTGACACCCTCTCCTGGGCTCTGCTGGTACCTGCACCCATGTGCACATAGATACACAGGGGCAACACAAATATATACAGTTCTAAAAGGAAGATAAAAGATAAAGGGAAACAGAATCTCAAAGTGAGATACTGTTTTCAGATCTCACACTCTTTACTTAACATCCTGCACATACACATTTATAGCAGTCTAATTTTTAATTGACCAAACATGGAAGTGTCCATGACATCTTCCAGGAGGTGAATAGGTAAATAAATAGAAATTCATTTCTATAGTGAAATATTATTCAATACTAAAAGAACTGAGCTATCAAGATGTGAGCAGGTGCCGGGCGGTGGTGGCACATACCTTTAATCCCAGCACTCTGGGAGGCAGAGCCAGGTGGATCTCTGTGAGTTCGAGGCCAGCCTGGACTACCAAGTGAGTCCCAGGAAAGGCACAAAGCTACACAGAGAAACCCTGTCTCGGAAAAAAAAAAATGTGAGCAGGCATGGAGGAAACATACGTTGCTAAGTGAAAGAAAGTATGGTGGTTTGAATGAGAAATAACCTCCATGGGCTTATGTATTTCAACACGTAGTTCCTAGTTAGTGGAGTTACTTGAGAGTTTATGGAACCTCGGAGGGGTGGAGCCCCCTGGAGAAAGTATAACACTTGGAGCTGGCTTTCAACATTTATAGCTGGAATTCACTTCCTGTTCTTTCTCTGTTTCCTGTGTGTGAATGAAAATGTGATGAGGTCAGTTTCCTGTTTCTGCCACCATGCCATGCCTTCCGCATCGTGACTGACCCTGTTCCTTTAGAACTGTAGGCTAGAATAAATTCCTTTCTCCTCTAAGGTGCGTTCTGTTCATGGTATTTGGTTACAGTCAACTAGTTAGCTTCAGCTGTCAACTTGACACAGCCCAGAGTTACCTAGGGAGGTCTCAATGGAAGGATTGTCTCAATCAAATTGGCCCGTGGGAGATTGTTTGATTGCTAACTAATGTAGGAGGGCCAATCCCACTGTGGGTGGCACCATCCCTAGTGGGGAGACCCTGGGGTGTTGTGGTAGTTTGAATGTAATTGGTTCCTATAAGCTCATAGGAATTGGCACTATCAGGGGGTGTGGCTTTGTTTGAGTAGACATGGCCTTGTTGGAAGAAGTGTGTCAACGTGGGGATGGGCTTTGAGATCTTAAATATGCTCAGGCTATGCCTAGTGTCTCAGACCACTTCCTGTTGTCTGTAAGTCAAGATGTAGCTCCTTCTCCACTCTCAGCTCCTTCCCCAGCACCATGTCTGCCTGCATGTCATCATGTCCCACCATGATGATAATGGACTAACCCTCTGAAACTGTAAGCCACCCAACTACATGTTTTCCTTTATAAGAGTCGCAGTGGTCATGGTGTCTCTTCACAGCAATAGAAACCCTAACTAAGACAGATATTTAAGGAAGTTAGTTGAGCATCAGCTAAGGAGCAAATCAGAAGTCACGTTCCTCTATGGTCTCTGTTCCTCTATGGTCTCTGATTCAGTTCCCGCCCTGACTTCCTCAGAGACAAACTGAAAGTGTAAGATGAAATTAGCCCTTTCCTCCCCAAGTTGTTCTTGGCTGTAGTATTTATCACAGCAACATAACAGCAAAATAGGACACACAGTAACAGAAAAGTAACTAGTACAGGGAGCAAACTGAAAGACAATTACTCTATGAGTCCAACAATTTGACACTCTGTAAAGGTGATGGTATGGAAACATTAAGAGCAGTGGTGGGCTAGAGATGTAGTTCAGTTGGTAAAAGGCCTTGGGTAGCATCCATGAAGCCCTGGCTTCCATCGCTAGCACCACATAAACCAGGTACAGTGGTACAGACTTGTAATTCCAGAACTCAGGAAGTGGAGGCAGGAAGATCAGAAGTTCAGTTTTGCCTGTTTTTTTGAGCTTTTTTGTAAATGGAAGCCTATAGTCCACATTCTTTTTATTTTTCTTTCCAATCATTAGTATGCTTTTACCATTCATTCACCTTACATAAAACTATACTGTGTTCTTTTTGCTGCATATTGTTTGTTATGATTTGAAAAGGAAATATCCTGCACAGTCCCATGCTTTGGATGCCTGGGCCACAACTGATGGTGGTATCATGAGAAGCTGTGGAACCTTTAGGAATTGTGGTCTGCCCGGCAGAAGTGAGTCTGGTCTTTAAAGATTGTGTAAGATGCCTGCTTCCTGCCTTGTCTCTGCTTCCTGGTGTACCGTAATGTCCATAGCTTCTGTTACAGACTCCTGCTGCCACGAACTAACTATGCCTTCCCCACGGTGATGACTGAAACCCTCTAAAATCTTGAGCCCCCAAAACAATCTTCCTTCCCTTAAGTTGTTTCTGTCAGGCACTAATGTAAAAATAATTATTCCCATAACATACAAACCATGGACGGCCATTGAGTAGTTTCCATTATAAATAATGACAGTAGAAATTCTTCCCTGTGGTCTTAAAAATGATTTTTTTTATTGTTTATGGATGTTTGTGTGTCTCTGTGTGTATACGCCTTCGTGTGAGTGCAGTGTCATAGAAAGCCAGAAGAGGGCATCTGATTTCCTGAATCGGGAGTTAGAGCATATCTCAGCTGCCCAACACGGATGCTGGAATTGGCACTCTTATCCTTATGACAGAGTAGCAAACACTCTTTACTGCTGAGGCATCTCTCCAGCCCTCTTCTCTGTGTTCTTGTGTCTGTATTTCTCCTATGTATTTCCTTAGAAATGTAGCTACTCGTGGAAATACTTAGGATCACCTTTAGTAGCCTAATGGTAAGGCATTTTCTGTTTTATTGTATTAAAGAAATTGAATACAGTTTTTTGTTTCCACCTGGGAAACTGGTCTTTTGAAGTTGTGGTGGCGATATGATTTTGTTCTGTTTGTTTATTAAGTTTGGTTTGTTTGTTTGAGACAGGCTCATGGGGCCCAGCTGCAAGTGATCCTGTGAGATGCGGCACAATATAGGAAATGGAAGACTGACAGAAAAGAGAACTCCATGATGCAGCTTCCATGAAGCCACCATCCTTGCTGGGGTGGGACATTGATGTGATACAGCTGTTTGGGGGTCCCCCTCCCCCAACTCCTACTACAAGTAATCCCTCATCCATGCTCGGTAAGTAATCCTGATAAACTCATTGGTTTATCAAGTTGGTGGAATTATTACTTTGGTTTGTTGTGAGTCCTGCATGTGGGCTGAACAGACATTTGCCACATCTCCCAGGAAAAGCTAATGCAACAAATTTGTTTCCCTGTGCGGGATGCAACAGATCTTCCTCTCATGGCAGGAGGGCTTCCACTGCCTTCATTTGCTTTCCTTATATTATTGACTTCCTTTTTCATTACTTTGGAAGAAACTGGAGCCAGACATCTTTGCATCAAGACCCTTATGTGAGCTGATGTCCACGAGAGACCCAAGTCTAGGCACTTATCAACGTGGCTGACACAAATGGCACTTTCCATGCTAAGTACCAGCCTCTAGTAAACACAGCCTTCATGATTACTTATGGGTTTATCTTCCACCAGCTTAAAGTACATGGCATCCAAGTTGGCAATGGATGTTTTTTATAGAGACATATTTTGCATGTGCCTAGAATATAATAGATACTTGGTGCTTAACTTAGCTTTTTGACCATGGAATGAATGACTGAATGTGGGTGAAGGTATGTTAGAGAAAGAACAATCATTTTTTCTTTTATCTGAGGAGGCCAGGGCCAGCCTAGCCTGCTTGTTCCCAAGCACTTTCAATATCTAGAGGGCTGAAGATAATTAAATGGAAGCCATCTATTCAACTGTTCTCCATGACAACTGCCCTTGATTGATGAGCCCCGAGGAATAGCCTGGAAAGATTTCAATCTATCTGAGAGGATCACTACCAACCAGGGATTTTTTTCTGAGCTGATTTTTCTTAAGATCTGCAGATAATGTTGTCACTAAGTTTGACGGAATGACAATTTCCAATTCATCCCTCTGGTACCACTCACTTTTATCTGGCAGCTTGCATGCTGACTAAATGGCATTTTAGTGTGACTGCAATGGCATTGTGTCCTGGGTATCTCTCTCCTCTCATCTGCTTTAAGGACATCTTTTAAAGGAACAAAGCAAAATAAGAAACTGTTGGGTCCTCACATGGTAATGTTTGTGATGGGAAACTGCAGAGTGATGCTGTGTTATGAAAAATCTCATAATGCATCCGAAGGATGTGAATCCTATTATACACTTGTTGAATATGATGCATAGGACCACATTTCACTAGCTTGATTTCTTTATAATCCCTGCTTTGCCATAGACAGAAATATTTGGATTTCTAGATCTACATATGAATGCAGTCCTCACCCACCTTCTACTTCCAACTTCCATCCTGATCTCAGTGGCACTTAAGTTAGAGATGACCGAGTGGCTCTTTGTCCTCAAGTTTATGGCTCAAACTTGAACATTCCTCTTCAGAGCTATCTGAAAAATGCAGACATTGGGAGCTTGTTAGATATGGATCTCCAGAATAACAGAGATCTGTATGTCTGTCTATCATCTATCATTTTATCTATGTATGCACATTTATCATCTTTTTATGTGTTAATCTATCTCTGTATGTCACATATATGAACTATATGTATGTAATATATAATGTATATATGATATCTATAGCTATTCATCTATGTATCTACATATCATCTATGTATGTATGTGTGTATGTATGTATCTATTGTCTGTCTATCTATCTATCTATCTATCTATCTATCTATCTATCTATCTATCTATCTATTTGCACAGATAATGGCCTCCATATTTATGGTGTCTAACTCCCTGATCTGCTGCTATCTTTGCATTGGAATCTGTGGTAAAATTCAGTCCAGGTTCATAGAATGAAAAAACAGAGGAGTAGGTGTTTTGATTCTGGTGTGGAGATAAAGGACAATGAGAGAAGTTGCTTAGCAAGGCAGAATAAATGGCATACATTCCTCCTTGTTTCTCTCTCTCTCTCTCTCTCTCTCTCTCTCTCTCTCTCTCTTTCTCTCCCGTTCTTTCTTTCCTATTCATCTTTTGTAGTTTAGAAGATTTCCTCCCACATTAAAGAGGGACATCTATATTACCATTTCATAGTCTAATCTCTTAAAAACACCCTTACAAACCCACCCAGAAATGATGTTTCATTAACTATCTGGGCACCACATTGACCACAACAATCATCCTATAAAATTAACCCTGGCAATGGGTTGGTTAAGTGTGTCTCCTGGCCAGGGAGGTAGTGCCTGTGTACTTGGAATTGGACATCCTGGGTTCTTTGTACTTTCTCACCTGTAGCCTTTGGATGCTCCGACTGCTAGCTGAAGAAAGGACTCCTATTACCAAGGATGCCAACGGTGTGCATGATGTAGGTGGATAACTGGACCCTCCCCCTCACCCCGTGCAAAGATGAGTCAACCTCTCCATCCTACCCAGAAGGTGAGTTCCACCCCTAACCTGATGACTATGCAGCATGTTCTTTCTCTAAGTTCTAAGCTGACCCTGCACCATGATCTACCTGATATCTACACACCTCTCTAGCTCAACCATAGTGCAGTGCTGTTCCTCACCTTCCTTTCTCTTGGAGAGCTTGGGTTTCCCCAACTTATCAGGCCTCTCTTATAAACTGGAAATCTAGTAGCTGCTTTAAAGATTTGGGGTAATGTAATTTCAGCCAATAGCATGACTGAAGGAAGTTATATCCAAGCTCTCAGATGGATACTGCAGCTGGATATAAAAGCATATTTTTCTTTCCAACCATTCTTGCTTCGGGATGGAAACCTAGAAGGGCCTGGGACTGGAGCCATGGATGAATTCTTCCTCTTCTTGGTAGGTGAGAGTAAGGTGTCACTCTGGAGGTGACTTAGATGCCATAGTAATCTGATAAGGTCAAACCAGGGCATTTGAGTTGCACAAGTGCTTTAGGACATAATTTTTCACTATAAATGGGGTTTCTGATGTGATTACTAGGAAACTCCAAGTTCATGCCTGGGAAGAAAGAAAGGCCTTAAGCAAACGTTGTTGACTGTGTTGGAATTCTTGCTTCTCAGCTGGTGAGAGGATTCACCCAGACTCCAATGTCAGAGGTTCCTGTCCCTCTCCTGCCCCCTCTATATTCCCTTTATTTCTACTCACTTCATGAAGATAAGTACAACAACAACAACAACACACACACACACAGAAACACATGCTTATGCACACATACATATAGGTGTGCTTACCAATATATGCCCATTTAGACGTCAGAGGTCAATGTCCGTGGTGTTTATCACCCTCAAATTTATTCTTTGATACATAATCTCTTATTGAATCTGGAGCCCACCTGTTTGGCTAGATAGGCTCCAGGATTCACATGTCTCTAGCCACACCCAGCATTAGAGCTATGATGGACACAGGCCACCACACTCAGATTTATGTGGATTCTGGGGATTTGAACTTGGTTCCTCATGTTTGTGTAGCAAGGACTTTACCCATTGAGCCGTCTCCACAGCTACAGGAAAAGCATATCTCTATGTCATACTAAGACTACTACCATGCTAGGACACAGGAACTTAGACATAGAGTGAGATGTATGACCCAGAATCCCCTAAAAGAGGAAGGAAGCAAGACTAAGTAGATGGCTTTTTAATTCCAGACCTGGTGCTTTTTGCTTGGTGCCATGAAATCCCCATCAATTCAGCCATCTGTCTGAGGGACTGGCTTGTGACAATGCTCCAGACTGCTAAACACACCATTAGCAATGATGTACGTTTCTGTTTTTACTGTGGTGGGCTGCTAAGACAACAGCTTTGACTTCTTGATTCTATTTTGCTTAGGTTAATGTAGAAATGAATTCCCATCACCCAAATAGCCATCCACTACTGGAAAGAGGCGATAACCCAGATAACCCAGATAGTGCTGTGTGCTAAACTTAGTACATACCAGGTGCTGTCCACACATGGAAGCCATGGCCTGCTGTGTTACATGACTTTTGGGGACATACTATTGGCAATACCCCTTCTTTCTTCAGATTCTATGGGATATATTTTTGGAGTGTGTGTGTGTGTGTGTGTGTGTGTGTGTGTGTGTGTGTGTATACATGTGTGCATGCACAGGCATACATGTGTTATGATGTATACGTGGAGATTAGAGAACAACCTTGGATGCCAGCCCTCACCTTCCACTTGGTTTAGGACGGGGTCTCTTGCTTCCTGCCAGGCTACCTGGCTCATAAACTTCCAGGTAGTCCCTGTCTCAGCATTTCCAATCTCCTCAAAGGAGCACTGGATGACAGACATGCATACTACCTTGTCTAGTGTGGAATAATCCTCTTGTACACTGTAAAGATTTGTCACTTGAATTGGTTTAATAAAGCACTAATTG
Source organism: Peromyscus eremicus (assembly GCF_949786415.1). NCBI lineage: Eukaryota > Metazoa > Chordata > Mammalia > Rodentia > Cricetidae > Peromyscus > Peromyscus eremicus. The sequence continues at coordinate 23,317,241 of NC_081438.1, read as the reverse complement.
GCCAGTAGCCAGGCAGGAAGTATGGGCAAGACGACCAAATTAAGGATGATGGGAAGGAGAAGGGTGGAGTCAGAGCATTGCCAGTCAGACACAGAGGTAGCAGATGTACAGGCCATGCTAAATAAGGTACTGCCATGTGGCACAGTGTAAATAAGGAATATGAGTTAACTTGAAATGTAAGAGCTAGTTAGTAATAAGCCTGAGCTATCAGCTGAGCATTTGTAAGTAATATTAAGCCTCTGAGTGGTTATTTGGGAATTAGTGAGTGGGAGAGATATGTCTGATTACACTCATCTGACTCTTTGTGAGGTTTTCACGCTTGCACGGCAGGTACCTTACCCACTGGGCCATCTCCCCAGCCTCTGTGAGATGTACTTTAATGCTTCCAGTCCAAGGCGGACACAATACAGACCCCATTCAATGACTTGCTTAACACTGCATATGAAATAACCCCCAGGGCCAATCAGTCCTTATCTACCAGGGTCCAAGTTTCTTTCTCTCACATGCAGAACTGTGTATTCTCTTTTCTCATACTTTCTTAGTGCTTCCCAAGAGACATCAGTGAAGAGTTAAGACAGGGGACCCAGGAAAATCAGTTTGCAGATTTCCTCCTGTTGCCTCACTGTTTTAGTGAGCCTTAGGATGCTGACTTATTCTGAATAAACTCACAAGAGATTGACATAGAAGACGGAATGGCACTCTAGTCCTTTGCAAAGGAGTGTCCAGAATTCTCATGGTCACCCTCTAGGCCATCTGCTTTTCTTGGGCCCCAGAGATTGAATGGCTTCTTGCTAAAGACAGAATAGGAACCAAAATAACAGGGGTTGGGGCTTGAGGATTCTTAATCTGACTCTGACTCTGCATGACTTACTATTTCCTGGGGGTATCCCAAGCTCATTTTAGGATCTTCCTGACAGAACTCTAAAGTGCTAAGATCCTAGGCAGGCACTGCCATACTCTGCTGTCTCACTTAAAACACACACACACACACACACACACACACACACACACACACACACACACCAGCTAACTATCATCATCACACTTTACACATTGTTTTTATGAGCATATTTCATGTTCTTCATTTATTTAGAAATATCTTCTTTAAATGCACTACTACATTTGATTAAGTAATAATCTGCTTTGATATACTTGAATAGTTGATTTTAGGACAACATCTTACTAGTTTAGCTTATAGATCCTGTGTCCTCCACTATGACACCACACACCACTACCCTTATATATTATGCATGTTTTTTCTTCCAAAGGTATGTATGTATGTATGTATGTATGTATGTATGTGTGTGTATGTATGTATGTATGTATGTATCTATCTGTCTATCTATCTATCTATCTATCTATCTATCCATCCTTCATCTACCTATCTATTTATCTGTCATCTATCATCTCTCTAGGTATCTACTTTATCTATCTATCTATCTATCTATCTATCTATCTATCTATTTACTCACCGTCTACCTATCTATATATCTATCTGTCACCTACCTACCTACCTACCTACCCACCTATTATCTCTATCACCTATCTATCTATCATCTACATATCTATCTTGATCTTCATTGTCATCTATCACATATCACACTTTGTCTCTGAGAGACTTCTGTCCAGAGTTGTAGGTATTATTTGAGCCCTACATCATCTTGTTCAGAGGCACAGTGTGTGTTGTTTTTCAGTGCTGAGGATGGAACCCGCAGCCTCATGCTCTATCACTGAGCCTCATTCCCACCCTCACAAAATCTGTTTTAAATCCCAGATGATTCAGGCAGCACCGTGGTCATATGTGCTGGCTCTGGGGTACATGTGTCTAATTCCAGAACCAGGGAGCTGAGGCAGGAGGATCTTAAAGTTCAAGGCAGCTTGGGTTATGGGACCAGAAAAGAATACAAAGTAAAATGTAAAAATGGAAGAAGGATAGCTACTTTGTACACACATCTAGGATGAGATGTCAACTTAAATGACAAATGAAGGGCCAGTGAGATAGTTCGGCAGGTAAAGGTGCTTAAGTCCAAAGGCCAGAGTTGGAATCTTGAAACCAACACAGTGGAAGGAGAGTGCCAACTCTGACTTCCACACAGGTGTCAAGTCATGTTGACAACAGACTAACCAGCATAGTCCCCCACAAAGAGCTGCCATGACACTCTGCTTTCTTAGCAACTATGTGTATCTTGCAACTATAGATCCAAGCAGACTTCATTTAAGACATGAGATTGTTTAAAATTCTTCCTGGAAGTGACCAAAGTCATTGTCCAGGCGTCAAGCCCATTACTAGAAATCTGAAACAGGCAGAGTCCTGTTTCGATTGTAATCTCTGCCAGAGGTCTGCTGCATGACCTTGGGCTCCAACCCCTTCATCTGTCAAGCAAGGGCTCTTCCTGTCTTTAAGATTCTATGACTTTATCACAATTGATCAACTAAGCCCCAACAGGCCCTCTAACAGACAGCCTCAAATATGCACTTTAGAGAATCCACTAAGGGGAAAACGTGTGCCTGTAAGTGAGAGTTTATTACTTAACACTCTGGGAAGCAGACCAGAATCTCTTCCCCAAAGTGAGATTTACTTTAAGCTTAAGTTATTTTTAAAAGGTAGACAAAAAACCCATGATATCATCCCTCTATTAATTTGCAGATATGAAAAAGATTCCCACCAGTTCGGAGCCTTAGATAAATACACAAGTATAATCACAGCCTTGGCAGAAAGGTATTGGATATGAGAGTTGCTAAAGGCAGATGTGGTATGTTCCGAGGAAGCGGTGCACTAGATCTCTTGATACTGTTTGCAAGCTGCCAGAGGTGGCAATTACAGTGCTTTTTCTATTTTTGGTCTCAGAAAACTTTCGAATTCTTTCCATTGTGGTCCAACTGTCAGGGAGAGCAACCCAGCACAGAACTGGGAGCGTTTCCACATTAGAGTCTTTTCAGCTATTCATACGTGGAGCCTGACCATGGTTACCAAGCCTTCTCTGTGTTGTGTTAACTCTAAGTGTGGTGTTTTCCACAGACATATTCATAAAAATCTTCTCAGCCTTTTAGTTAATATCAGGTGACATAAATAGTCAGATGATTTTAGGGCAGTATAATGTTTCTGTAAAGGCGGTTATCCAATAGTGGGAATCAGACCCAGTAAATTATAGTATATCTACTGAACTGAATACTACCTATCCATTAAATATTATTTTGTTGAAGGTTACTTAATAGGATTCATTTTTCATTCCCTAGCAAGTGTTGAGCGAAAAGAAGCAGGATACAAAATTCTACAAGGTATACATTTGCTGAGTAGTGGAGATTTCCTTCAAATGGAAATAATCCTTCCTGGAAGGGTAAAGGAGGTTTATAAGACTCAGAAAGTAAATAGAACCTACAAAGTTCCAGAAGTAAACAACCCACAGGCCTCAGAAAGTATTTGAAACTTACAAGATTCACAAGGTTCCTCCCTGAAGTTATACACAGTAACATTGCCGGGAAGAGGAGGTTCTCTGACCAGCCAAACTGTCTGCAAGTCATGAGGGGTTCTCCAGCGATGCAGTCTTGATGAATCATCACTGGCACAGAGATGGGCTTTTTTGGTGATGCCCCTGCCTTTGGGTCACTGTGTTCCTGTAAGTAACCCCTCACCCATGCTCTGTAAATAATTCTGTTGTACAATACTGCCATCCAAGCATCACTGCCATCATCTTCAGGCATTTGGCTGGACCTGGACCTGTTCTCCAAAGATAGCTAGGCTTATCTGCTGTTGATGTTCTCTTATAGAAGGAAAGGATGCTTTGGGTCATAGAACCCTCTCCTGAGTGTCTAACCACCCCTTCCAACCAGCTGTATGCAATTTTGCCCTAAAATTGCACATAGCCTCAGGATCTTGGAAGCGCTGGCATATTTAGGTGGGGCAGAACTTGGGGAGGGGTTCCATCTACACAACCATAAGAGAGTCATTACCCATGGGTGCCGACCTTCCTGTATGGCTGCTGTAGGGTCACCCACTCTCTTGCCCATAACCCTTCACACTTTGCTCTGGAAGGAAGCCTAATAACTTATTGGTTGCCCACAGTTAATGTGGTAAAATTGTACCTTGGTTTGTTTGGGGGCCATGGTAGGAGTGTTTGTTTATGTCTCCTACAGGGGAAGAATTTGAGCAACAAGCTTCAGTAAACTCATTGATTTGCCAAGCTGGACTTTGGAGGAATCATTATTTTGGTTGGACTTTGACAGAATCTTTGTATTTTTTGATTCCCTATCTGGGTCAAGCAGATGTGTGTGTATCATGTCCCTCTAGGAAAAACACACATCAAAACCCGCCTTATACCTGTTATACTCTCTATATAGTATTTATCATATTTGAATATATACACATATGGCATATATTCATAATTTATATGTTTATGCAAATACATATAATACCACAGAAAAGAGAACAATCAACAATTAACAGTATTTCTTCTTTTAGTATAAAACACTGCATTCTAAATACAATGTCAAAGGCTTTATGTACCATATGTATAATAATTAATTGTGATTGTCATCTTGATTGGTTTGGGAGACACCTAGGAGATTTGGTTGTTTATTCAAAATTCTAATAGACTTAATAGGTGGTGAAACTGTGCAAAGTGAAGCCTATTAGAGGAAGTAGGTCAGTCACTAAGTGTGATGGTTAATCTTGGTTATCAACCTGACTATATTCAAAATCAACTAAAACCTAAGCTACTGGGCATTATCTCTAAGATATTTTCTTAAGCAAATTAATTGAGGAAGAAAGACTCCATTAAAAAAAATGGAAGAAGAAGGCACTCGGCAGAAATTCAAGTTCCTCCCAAGTCAGCTCTTGATGTCAAAACATGTGCTCAAGGCTGCCCCTCAATTGTATTCCGCTCAGTAGCTGCACAGTTTAAAATTAGGCAATGGTAGAAGAGTGTGAAGCCCCCCCTCTGATCACTCAGAGCAGTGGTTCTCAACCTTCCTGATGCTGTGACCCTTTAATAACAGTTTCTCATGCTGTGGTGACCCCCCCCCCAACCATAAAATAATTTCATTGCTACTTCCTAACTGTCATTTTGATACTGTTGTGCATCGTAATGTAAATATCAGACATGCAGGGTATCTCACATGCAGCCCCCAATTGGATCGCGACCCACAGGTTGAGAACCACTGCCCTAGATTCAATTCTTTTTTTATATGATTCTATAGATTTAATTTAATAACTTTTCTTTTTTCTTTCTTTCTTATTTTTTATTTTATAATTTAATTTAATTTTACGTATCAGCCACGGATTCCCCTGTCCTCCCTCCTCCCGCCCCCATCCTCCCCCCAACCCACCCCCCATTCCCATCTCCTCCAGGGCAAGAACTCCCCTGGGGATTCAGCTCAGCCTGGTAGATTCAGTCGAGGCAGGTCCAGTCCCCTCCTCCCTTCACCCAGGCTGAGCAAAGTGTCCCAGCATAGGCCCCAGGCTCCAAAAAGCCAGCTCATGCACTAAGGACAGGTCCCGGTCCCACTGCCTGGGAGCCTCTCAAACAGTTCAAGCTCATCAACTGTCTCACTTATCCAGAGGGCCTGATCCAGTTGGGGGCTCCTCAGCTATTAGTTCATAGTTCATGTGTTTACACTAGTTTGGCTATTTGTCTCTGTGCTTTTTCCAATCATGGTCTCAATAACTCTCGCTTGTATAATCCCACCTCTTTCTCACTGATTGGACTCCCAGAGCTCCACCTGGGGCCTGGCCGTGGATGTCTGCATCTGCTTCCATCAGTCATTGGATGAAAGTTCTACCATGACAGTTAGGGTGTTTGGCCATCCAATCACCAGAGTAAGTCAGTTTGGCTTTCTCTTGGCCATTGCCGGTAGTCTATTGTGGAGGTATCTTTGTGGATTTCTGGGGACCTCTCTAGCACTTTGCTTCTCCCTATTCCCATGGGGTCTTCATTTATCATGGTCTCTCTTTCCTTGTTCTCCCTCTCTGTTCTTGATCCAGCTGGGATCTCTCGCTCCCCTAAGCTCTCTTTCCCTCATGCTTGCCCTTCATTACACCCCCTCATGTCCAGTTTGCTCATGTAGCTCTCATCCATTTCTCTGTCTTTGGGTGATCCCTGTGTCTTTCTTAGGGTCCTCTTTACTAGGTAGCCTCCCCGGAGTTGTGAGTTGCAGTCTGGTTATCCTTTGCTTTACACCTAGATGCAACTCTTGCATCTATCTTGTTCATTAGATTTATATTTCAAGGACCATGAGGATCCTGGTTTAAATTATTTGGGGGCAAAATCCCCAAATCCCAAAGTTGGGTGGGACGGTCCTATGCTACTTTCCTTTTTAATGTTTTGAACAACTAATTTACTGTTCTCCACAGCAGCTGCTCCGGTTTCCTTTCCCACTGATCAGGCGCCGGAGCTCTCATTCCGTTCCTCCACATCCTCAGTCACACTTGTTAATTGATTCATTCATTCATCAACTCCCTAATTATCTGAGATAATAGTGGCAGGCACTTCTCAGGAGCCTCACAGCATTGGGAAGACAGAGGAGGGGACTTGAAGGACAGCTCCCTGTTTGTGCCAAGCGCAGGGTCAAGCCAGAGCGCTCCAGATTCACGGTGACCATTTAAACGCCCACAAGCGGTGCTGAAGCATTTCCCGAATCCTCACATCACTGCCAATAGTTGGTATTGCTGCACTTCAAATGTTTTGACAGTATGACATCTCTCTGATTATTGTTTAGAATCTTTCTGTGGCTTCGTGGGCTGCTCGTGCTGTGCTATTTTCCTGTATAATATCTGCTTCTAATTTTTGCCATTTTTTGGCAAGCTTCTCTTCCTCTCTGAAATGTTAAAAGTTCTGTTTTTGCTCTGAATATTAACTCTTCTCTTTTTTTTCCAAAAAAGAAAAAAAGAAAGAAAAGAAAACAAAAAACATGCACCTCTTTCTTTATGGTTTTCTTTTACATTACTTTGGGATTTAAAGGTTTTTTTGTTGTTGTTGTTGTTGTTGTTGTTGTTTGTTTTGTGAGACAGGGCATCGTTCAAGGCTGGCCTTGAACTTTCCATGTAGCTGAGAATGACCTTCAAATTCCCTTCCTCCTGCTTCCGCCCAGTGCTGGGATTCCAGGTGTACATTGTCAAGCCCAATTGACACTGCGGTGGGGATGGAACCCAGGATCTTGTGCATTCTGGGCAAGGTTGCTATCAGCTGAGCCCCGGCCCCTGCCCCAGATGACAATCTTAAATGCAGCAGTGCCAACATTAGGAACTTTTAACTGTGTGGGGTGTCCATTTGGGTCCTGGAAAAATTATTCCCCGCTCGGAAACTATCCAGCTGGTCTCCTAAAACTTTTAACATTTTTCCCTTTTCATAGAAGTTTTTCATCATACGCATGACAATTAAAATGCAGGGACACAGTTTAACCCATTAGGGGGTGAAGGAACTTCCTAAAGGAAGCCTTACTGGAGAAAGTAGGTAATTTAAGGGTGTGTTCTTGGGGGCTACATGTTGTCCTGGCCCCTTCCTGCTGCTGCTGTCTGCCAGGATAGACTGAAGCCTCTAAAACCAAGAGAAACGTCAGTCTTTTCTCCCTTGAGTTGCTTATGTAGGCATACATATATATATATATATATATATGTGTGTGTGTGTGTGTGTGTGTGTGTGTGTGTGTGTATGAGTCGCTTATGTAGGCATATATGTGTGTGTGAGTATATATATATGTATATATGAGTCGCTTATGTAGGCATATATATGTATATATACATATATACATATACATATACATACATATACATATACATACATACATATACATATACATGTATATATATATATGTCGCTTATGTAGGCATATATATGGTGCAAGGTCAGGATTCACTGTTTCCCTTGTGGATAAACCATGGCCATCATCCATCAGGACAGTAGACGTTCCCTCACTGCTTGGCAACTGTAGCATTTTTTCCTTTTTAACATGGAGATGCTACAACAGCTCATGAGTCTATTTGTCTCCCTGAGCTAGTGCCACATGGTCTTAATTATAGCTTCATAGTAAACACTGGGTTTGGGGATGAGTTTACATTTTCTAGGACACATAGGATGAATGAATTCTGGCTTTGGTCCCCATTACATATTTTTCCTTAGTGATTCTCAGCAGATCTTTCTTTTTCCTCACTCAATTCAGATGGGGGCGGTGTCTTAGTCAATGTTCTATTGCTGTGAAGAGACATCACGGTCAAGGCAACTTATAGAAGAAATCGTTTAATTGGGGGCTTGCTTGCAGTTTTGGAGTCTTTAGTCCACTATCTCCATTGTGGGGAGCATGGAGGGAGGCAGACAGGCATGGTGCTGGAGAAGTAGATGGGAGCTACTCTGTGGTTTGTAGGCAGGGAGAGAGAGAGAGAGAGAGAGAGAGAGAGAGAGAGAGAGAGAGAGAGAGAGACAGAGAGAGACAGAGACAGAGAGACAGAGACAGAGAGACAGAGACAGAGAGAGAAACAGAGAGGCAGAGACAGAGAGGGAGGGAGGGCCCCATGTGGGCTTTTGGAACATCAGAGGAGCACTTCCTTCAACAAAGCCATACCTCCTAATCCGTCCTAAGCAGTTCACCAAATGGGGTCTAAGCATTGAAATGTATGAGTCAGCCCATGGAGGGGCATTCTCATCCAAACCACCACAGAGAGGGAGAGAAACCTAGCAGCCAGTCAGCCTTCTCTCCTCCTTCCTTTCCTTCCATCCTCCCTCTTTTTCCTGGGTAGAGCCTGGGGCTTCACACATGTTAGTCAAGCACACCGTCACCAAATTACACACACCCCGACTGCCTATAAGGTTGATTCTCACCCATCCTTCCATCATGTTGAGGATCTAGACTCTGTTGAAATCCTTTATGCATGCCTTCTACCAATACACTTGGTAGGCTGACATGCGCCTTTAAAAAAAAAGGAAAGCCAGCTTTAAAATGAGATTAATTATGACTTATTTTCACTCAGCCAAATAAAACAACACATCTTAAGCATATTCTTTAGTATTTTTTTTAAGCAATCTGTATCAGGAGTGGAGTGTGTGTATGTGGAGGGGGTTAGGGGGATGTAATATGAAGACTAATAGTAGAGGTGGTCCTTTGACCACATGCTTGCAAAAAAAATTCTGGCTGTGAAGTTGGCCACTGCATTACAGTCTAACAGTAAATACATTTTTATTTCACATTCAAGTGCAGAAAATACTTCATTAGCTAGGAATCTACTTTCTTACATTCTAGGAACTGTGGTGACTATCATTGTGGTCAATAGCATATATCAAACACTCGGTGTGTGTTGGGCATTGTGAGGAGAGAGACCAGGCTGACATGAGGAGATACCTTTGAGTTGCAAACAGTTATTCTGGGAGTTTGAAAACATAGGCAGTCTCCACCAGGAATTCACAAGTTATTAGAAGCAAACTAGACCCGCGAATTCTAACCTAAGGTACACCTGGATAGAAAGCCATTGGCCTCAGTGCCAGGCACCATGGTGGTGGAAATGTAAGAGCCCAGCTTTAAAACTACGAAAAACAAAGATCCTCACTTCATAATAAGAACTCTAGGGATTCAAAGTAGCAAAGGCAGGCAGGTTATTTTACGGCTTTAGAACTGCAGGCGGGCTGCTGATTGAGTACAGAGAGAACAGTCTTAGGAACCCCAAACACATGACCCTTCCTCTCTTTCTTCATATGAGTTTTACAAGTTTGATTATTTATCTTCTCTCTGTGTGAGTCTGTGCGGATGTCTGCAGAGGCCAAAAGGGTGTCAGATCCCTGAGAGCTAGAGTTATGTGTGGTATTGAATCATCCAATGTGGGTGCTGGAAACACATCTTGTGTCCTCCAGAAGATCAGGGTACATTCACAGAGCCATCTCTCCAGAAGCCTTCATTTTTATTGTACATTTGCTAATTTTTTGAGGGTGCACACTCATGCCATTACACACATGTGGAGGTCACAGGACAACTTGGTGGGAGGGCGGTTTTGTTCTTGACTTCCACTACATGTGTTCCTGGGATTGAACTCATCATTAGACTTGGCAGTAGGTGCCCTTACCTGTAGAGTTCTCTCACCAGCCAGGAAATTTGTATTTTTGTTTTTATGTGTGTACGTGTGTTTTTTGTGTGCATAGGCCTATGTGTATGTATATGTTGGAGGGGGCCACAAGAGTGATTAGATCCCAGGAAGCTGGAGTTCCAGGCAGTTCTGAGCCATCTGACATGGGTGCTGGAGTCCTCCGGAATCAGGTCTTCTAGAAGGGAAGCTAATGCTCTTAACTGCTGAGCCATCTCTGCCGCCCCAAGTTTAACGTTGTCCATAGCAGTATTCCTCACACTAAAATGCCAGGTGTGTTTTTGGGACAGGGTCTCAGGTAGCTCAAGCTGGCCTTGAACTTACCATGAAGCTGAGGATGACCTAGAACTTCTATAGTCATTACCTTTTGGGGTTCTGAGATTACTGGAGTGCACCACCACACTGACTTGTTTTTGCTAACTTAAAAATTACATGTATTTGTTTTATGGTATATTTATTTATTAGTGTGGCTACGGGTAGGCATGCATTCCACAGCATGTGTATGAAGGTCAGAGGAAAGCTTGCTAGTGTTGCTTCTGTCCTCCAGAACTCAGGTCGTCAGGCTTGATGGCAAGTACTCTACCCAGTGAGCCATCTTGTCAACCCCAACACCCTATTTTATGCAGTGATGATGGAAATAGAGCCCCGAGTTTCAGGAATGCTAGGTGAGCATTCCCTCAAGTGGGATGTATCTTCGGGCTGTTTGTTTGTGAAGTCCAGACTGGTCTCAAACTCATGATGCTTCTTGAGTGCTGGCTTTATTAGCATCTACCACTCCTGGATCCGTCAATGTCTGATGCAAATGAAAGAAACAGAAACAAATTCAAAATAGAAAACAATACTTAAGAGACTTAAACACCCAGGCTGTATGGATGGCTTAGTGGGAAAGGGCACTTGCTGCTCTTCTGGAGGACATTAGTTCAGTTCCCAGCACCCACATCAGGTGACTTACAACCGTCTATAACTTCAGCTCCAGGGAATCAAATACTCTCCTTTAATGTCTCTGAGTACACACATGCATGCCCACTTTCTCCATACAGACATATAAATAAAAATAAAATAAATAAATAAAAAAATCTAAACCCTGAATGGATTTATCTTCTAAAAACGTTTGAACTTTTGTTGAAAGCAAGATAGACGATTGTGCAATTGGGAACAAATTTAGACACAATAAAAGTATTTATGATAATGGGGGAGAAAGCCATTAAGAATTTTATTAGATAAGGCTGACAAAATGAACTTTCCCTGTTTTCATTTTAGAATCACTGAGCACTTGTGATTCCATAATAAAAATAGCAGTGAGAAGAAAATTGGACACAGGGCATTACTCTTCTCCCTCTGCGGGGTGGAAGAGGATGATTCTGTCTCCCTTGGACGATGAGAGAGACCCGCCGTGGGCTTAATTAAGGAGGATAAGAGTCGAGGGAAACACTAAAGCTTGTGGTGCCCACCTGACCCTGAGTTCCCCGGGCTGGGCAATACTTAACATGCTCTGGTGTGTAGGGCTGCGTTACTTTGAATGAGAGTAGAATGTGGAAAGAGACCAAGGTAAATGCGTGAAAGAGACTGATGCTGGAGGAAGACTGTTAATCACAGGGACCTGTCGGTTTAAGATGGTGGTCTCTCTAGTACTCCAGATCTCACAGGCCACGCCCTCCCCAGCTTTCTCCCAAGGGAGAGATTGGCTGTTCTGTGCTGTGGTTTCCATAGCCTCGAACTTACTCCTACCCACCGCCTGGGTACTCACTCCATACTCTTTTGTCTCCCAGACTATCCCAAACCAAATCACATAGTGTAAAACTTAAAAAAGCCAGATATTTTCCTTTGTCAAGGGATTTCTCTGAAGGCTCCTCTGTATCCACCTCCACTCTCTCCGGACAGCTCTGTTTCTCTTAAAGCTGTTCCTCTTAGGGATGTTCTTCTCCAGGATTTGAAGAGGAGCCTCTATTTCCTCTTAAGGGTTCTGGTATGCTGATTATTTTTAAATATATTGTGTTGTCCTTTTCTAATGCTGTCTCCCTTTGAGGACCAACCATAGTCTTGATGCCCTTTCTCCCAATAAAGAAGCAGGCAGATCTCTGTGAGTTCGAGGCCTGCCTGGACTACAGAGTGAGTTCCAGGAAAGGCGCAAAGCTACATGGAGAAACCTTGTCATGGAAAAAAAAAAAAAGGAAAAAACAAAACCAAACAAAACAACTCATCCCTAAAGGGTAGTCTTGTGTCAGTTCCTTTCCTGAACCAACCCACTGCCACTTCAACTTCCCATTGAACAGAAACTCCACCCTATCATGGCTCCATGTAAGAGACAAAACGTATTCAAGAAAAGCTGTGAGCTACGCCAATGTGGGCGGGAGCAGGTGCAATGAAATCCCTATAAAGAATCACGGCATTACAGTCTGAGGCTTTTGAGTTACCGGTTTTAGCTCTCTCTCTCTGTCTCTGTCTCTCTCTCTTCCTCTCCCCTCCCTTCTTCCCTCTCTCCCTCCCTCTGTGAACAGCCCTGGAGATTGACTCTAGGGCCTCATGCCTGTGAAGCAAGTGTTCTGTCTGTGAATTACAGCCCCACTCAACCTTCCTCTTTCTTAATAAGCTTCATCTAAGGCGGCGGTTCTCAACCTGTGGGCTGTGACCCCTTTGGGTGTGGACTAACCGTTTCTCAGGGGTCACATACCTGGTATCCTGCCTAACAGATGTTAACATTAAGATTTATAACAGCAGTAAAAATTACAGTTCTTAAGTAGCAACAGAAATAATTTTATGGTTGGGGGATCATCACAACATGAGGCACTGTATTAAAGGGTCGCAGCATTAGGAAGGTTGAGAACTGATCTAAGGGTTAGCGAGATGGCTCAGCAGTTGAGAGAGCTTAGTGTTCTTCCGGAGAACTCAAGTTCAGTTCCTAGAACCCATGCTGGGTGTTTCACAATCACCGGTAACTAATGCCAGCTTTGGGGGACGCAAGGTCCTCTTCTGGCCTCCTTGGAACTGCACACATATGTACACACACATACACACACACACACACACACACACACACACACCCCTACTCATTCAAGATAGGGAACTCAAGGTAGAACCAAGGCCCACCTTGGTGAATTATGAGTCTTTATTGATATTCCTAACAGGAGTATGGGGGAGAGGTAATTTACATGAGCAGGGATGACCCAAATGCAGCCACGTCATTGAAAGGCTCACCCTGGCATGAGCGATGATATGTAAAAAGCATACAAACACCCTGGAAGTGTTTGTATGACTTGCAGGCAACTTGACAGAGCTGAAACACTGCTTCGAAAAGACTGGGAGAGGGGTCTTGTTCGTTTTGCAAATTTCTGCTTTTAAGATAGGTTAAGTCTGTTTGCTTTTGGAGTCTCTGAGCCTTTCTCTCTCTTTCCCGGAGGGAATATTTTGATTCAGAGGAAATTGCTATGTAACACCCATTGACCCATAACTACTAGCTAGGCCACAGTCACAAAGGTTCCACAACCTCCCCAAACAGTGTCCTCTGCTGGGAAATAAGTGCTCAAACACTTGAGCCTGTGGGTGTGAGCCGAACATTTGAAAGGATCCTTTTGGCTCATCAATTTGCTCTTTCAGCTTGCCACCCCCAAATATGTCTGGCATTCTTTATTGATCACATCTGGTGGGAGAGCAGAGTCCAGCCCCAGCCACCTGCCATAGACCTTGTATTTGCGGCCACAGGGAGAGATCTTATGGTTGGGGCGACTATAGTTTTGAAAACATTCTGGGAATCATTCATTCTGGGAAACTCCCAAATAAAAAATAGGTTCAGAGAGGAGAAACACCAAGAAAGAAAAAAGATGGTCACTAAATTGGTCAGGGCTCTCTAGAGAAACAGAATGATGGAATGACTATATACTAGAAAGAAGAATTTATTCAATTGGCTTTCACAGTGGAGTGTGGGTAGTCCTAACAATGGCTGGCTGAACACTAGAGGGGCTCTGGACCTGGTTGCTGTTTATCATTACCTTTAAATTGAAACATTTCACCCTAGTGGGAGGCTCCTTACTACCCAGGAAGTAAACAAAACTTTCTAATACCCAAGAAGCAAACAACTCACAAATCTCAGAAAATTCCTAAAACTTACAAGTCCACAGGCTCCTCTTTTATGTTGGACTGGCTGCAAGTCCTGAAAGGAGTTCTGGGGATGGAGCTTTTATGAGTCTTTAGCCATGCTAGTGTGGGCCTTTTGGTAATGCAGCTGCTTTTGAGTAGTCCATGTTCTTATAAGTCGTCCTCTCCCATATTCTTATAAGTAACTCCAATAAACCCATTGGTTTGCAAGTTGCACTTGGCTGGGATCATTATGTTGGTCTATTGTTGGATCCTTCTCTGGGGCTAAGTAGGTATTTGCTTGCATCTCCCCAGAAGTCACAACACTCTGCTCAGTCTGCAAAGCTGGATGCCTCTGTAGTTCCAGTCTGGTGCTGAAAGTCTAGAAGATTCTTAGAGAGTTGGTGATGTTCAGTCCAGGTTGAAAAGCCAGGAAGTTGCATTCTGATGCAGGGGAAGGATATCATCATCATCATCATCATCATCATCAGAACAGTCATCAACAAGGTAGACACATTCACCAGCAAGAAGAGAAGGTGGGCAGGCAAACACACCTGCTTGTTCCTTAGTCTTTCTTTTGGGGGCTCCCACTGGAAAGTGTCGCCCATGCTAGTGAACAGTCTTCCTACTCCCCTTGTTTAATCCTTCCTGTAAATTCCTTCATAAGTCTACCTAGAATTTTCTCTCATAGTTGTTTCCAGATTCAGTCAATTTACAGTAGAGATTTACCGTCACCTGCATAGAAAAAAAACAAAGCTGAGAAAAAAAACCTTTTTTTTGTTTACATTAGCACAGTTAAGAATATTCTAAGGAGTAGGTGACCCAAGGCAAAGCTGTGTGACTGGGGCTCCTGTCCCCAAGCACCTTATTTATTACACTTGATGAGCAAGGTAAATTGTTAGTTTGTTGTTAATTTTGTTAGGCAAAAAGCAAACAGTGCTCTGTACATGGGTCCCTTAGGGAATACTGGGCAAGGAGCAGGGGATGGAAAATTGTAAGTCATAAATATGCTGGTTTATCTACCTGGCCCCAGAGACAAAAGTAGATGTATAAGAGAGATCCAGGGCATGGTCAGAGTCCAAAGTACCAGTGATGGAAATTAAGGTGCAAAAGAGCTTTGGGTGTCAGTTTCACAACATGCACAACTCTCTACCCCATCTCATACTTTGACACAGATCAAGTGTTATTTTTGCCCAATTGAGAAGTAAGAGGGAGTCTCACACAGAGAACACTTTAAATGATGATTATTCCTCAGAAATATTCATCTCTGATGTATCTGTGGGCTGGTGAGATGGCTCATCTGGTAAAGGTACTTGCTGTCAAGTCCCATGACCTGAGTTCTAGCTCCAGGGTCCACATGGTAGAAGGTGCAAGTTGGCCTCTGGCTTCCACTTGCATCTGGTGGCACACACACACACACACACACACACACACACACACATGAATGTAATGAAAAGTTAAACTCACTCCACTACAAGACTGCTGCTTCAGTCAATTTCTAGAATATTCTTTTGTAGTTGTTGCCAAAAAAGAGCAGGCCTACAAATGTGATTATTTTCTATATCAGCAGTTTTGAGACCGTGAATTAAGTAACTGCTGGGGACAGTCTAGTAATATGAAAAGAGAGAGTGATAGAGTGAGAACGAGAGAGAGAGAGAGAGAGAGAGAGAGAGAGAGAGAGAGAGAGAGAGAGAACTAGGATCAAGTTTTTGCTACCATCATTCAGAGTAGGCTCTCAGCCTCTAGACAACACTTTTCTTTTCTCATTTGGACCATTTTCTGATGATTGTCCATTTTAGGGCCTGGAGAGATGGCTTAGAAGTTAAGAACACTTGCTGTTATTACAGACGATGGGAGTTGGTTCTCAGCACCCATGCAGGGTGGATCATAACCTACTGTAATCCAGCTCTGGGGGATCAGACGCCCTCTTCTGGCCTAGCACTAGCACAGCACTCATATGCACATACTCCTCACATATGCTCATAAATAAAAATGAAATAAATTTTAAAATAAACATTTAAAGAGTGCCTGTGTTTCCCAGGCTGGTCTGGAACTTTCTATGTAGCAGTCTTCCTACTTCAGTCTTCCAAGGATTGGGATTACAGGCATGAACAATCATAATCACGTGGTTAAAATTGCTTTTTTAGAATACTCCCATTGGTCTGTCACAATCAATAATGTGACCAAATAACTTTCACAGAGCCCCACACTCCACACAAGTGGAATTGGGATTTGGATTAAGACTCTGGGTGAAGGGTTTTGTTTTAAGCACTTGGGAATGTATTCTAGCTCTCTCTTTTCTGAAACATAGCATTTGTTGCTCGTTATTCATGGCTTATTCTATCCAATATCCTTAGCTTATTCTTTAATTCAGAGTTTAAAAATGGTCTCCTAGGCAACCTGGAACAGTCTGGGCCAGCTCTTTCTCCTAAAAACACTCTAGAGAATTGAGTTAGCTGCTTTACATGTTGCTGCAACCAAATTACCCGACGAGAAACAACTCAAGGAAAGAAGGATTATTCTGGCTCGTGTTTTTAAGGGACCCAGTCTCTAGTGGTAGGAAGTCATGGTGGTAGGAGTGTGAGGCAGATGCTCACACTGCGTCTTAACTCAGAAAACAGAGATGAATCCTGCTTTACTTTGTTTTCCAGTCTGGGACCTCAGCCCATGGAATGATATCACTCAGATTCAGGGTGGATCTCCCATCTCCAATTAACGCACCTCCACAGTCACACCCAGTGGTGTAATTCCTCAGTGACTCTAACTACAGACAACTTAACAATGAAATCTAACTGTCCATTGTAGTGGGATATTCGATCACACGGTGAACCCCATGGTTGCATTTGTGGTGATTAAATAAAGTTAACC
Source organism: Peromyscus eremicus (assembly GCF_949786415.1). Taxonomy (NCBI): domain Eukaryota; kingdom Metazoa; phylum Chordata; class Mammalia; order Rodentia; family Cricetidae; genus Peromyscus; species Peromyscus eremicus. The sequence goes on along the minus strand of NC_081438.1, from coordinate 23,300,242 downwards.
TTGGGTGAGGAGGCTGAGGTAGCAGCTGGTTGACAGAAAGTAATCATAGAGCATCAGAGGGCATCCCGAAGAGTTAGAAAGACACACAGGAAGTAGTCGGGAGGGATTTGAAGTGGCATGGCTTTTTCTGTTTAGGGGGAGCAGAAGGATGCTCTTTTCTCTGGAGACACCAGCAAGGAGAGAAGGTCGGCTGGTTGCTGCCAACCTCTCTGAGCTGGCAGGTTTGCACCACAGCCTTTGGCTCTTTAGTTTTATTTATAAATAGAACGTTAGAGATTTAGTTAAAGCTACCTTTAGCGGCAGCCAGAGGGCCAGTGCCTGCGGGAACAGAATTGCTGTCAGGTTGCAGCCTGAACGGCTAGCCCTCTGCCAGAGAAGCAGGCCAATGACTTCGGAGCTGCAATTGCTGCCTGAATAGAGGCAGTAGATTGAGGCACAGCCACTGTGTCTGAATTAAAACAACAACCAGTTTTGTCATCCACCTTGAGGATATACAGCCAGGAGGACACTCACAAATACCAACCCATGTTGCTTAGATGTCCAGCCTTCAACAGTCTAAGCTAAATCAACTGCTTTTCTCTATAAGCACCCAGCCTCTAGTATTGCATTACAGTAACAGAAAATGGACAGTGTTGTTCCCATACTCCATTTCCCTAACACCTCCTCAGAAACTATTCCTGGCTCCTCCTCCTCCTCCTCCTCCTCCTCCTCCTCCTCCTTCTCCTCCTCCTTCTTCTTTCCCCTGCATTCCTGGAGTCAACTATTTCTCCAAGAAGATTTGCTTCCTTTTCTTGAACAACAACAGCAACAATAATAAAAGATATATAGAAAACAAGATCTGGGGCTAGAAAATTTAAAACTCATTGTGTGGCATGTTATAGAAAACAACAAAGAACGGCAGCAAAAGATCAGTCTAGGATAATTTGTCTTCAAAGCTCAGCATAGTGTAATTACTAGACATTGAGTGAATATTTGATTCTCATGCAGCCCAGTTCTAAAGCTATACATGACCAAGTGATAGGTTGTTAATCCAGACAATTTAGATGCATGATTCAGTGGCTCAGTTTTCTTTAGGTGCTGAAGAGTTCCCTTGGATATCGGTGTGTGTGTGTGTGTGTGTGTGTGTGTGTGTGTGTGTGTGTGTGTACACATTGCACATTTGCAGGGATGCCCATGTGTATAGAGGCTGCAGGTATCATTTCTCAGCTGCAGTCCACCTTGATTTGGAGACATGGTCTCTCACTGGCTTGGAGATTGCTCGCTAGGCTAGCCCAGCCCAGCTGGCCGGCAACCCTTACGGATCCACCCGTCTCTGCCTCCTTTGTGTTGGGTTTACTAGAGTGTACCATATCTGGCTCGTGTTGGAGTTTTAGTGTGAAGACAAGGAGAGTCTCAGGTAAACTGGGATGAATTGATCGCCCTAATGTGGGATAGGGCTGATTAGAAGGAGGTGTGAACCCTGTGTGTTGCATTGCTCAGAACAGGTTCTGTTTTTATTTGGAGGGGGGAGAAGAGGTGACAATATGGCTTTTGAAAACCTTCGAGTCCCGAGGAGGATGTGATATGAAGCTGCTTCTCCTTGTTAGTCACCCGACGCTGTCACTCTGAGTGAGTGGCTTTTGCAGCGAGGGGCTCATGCACAGCTGGCTCCCTCTTCACTGAGCTGTAAATAATAGCTTTGGACTCTCAACATTGCTCCGACGAGCTTGTGATTGGAAACACGGTCTACGCCAACAGAACTTGTTTCTCTTCCAGTGACAGGCTGTTGGAGCAGGACGTGTGGGTGCAGATGCACAGTGACTCCTGGGCCTCTGACACAACAGCTAAATCAGCGCAAGGTTGGTTTCAAGCCTCAGTGGCTACAGCTGCCGCAGTGTCTCAGCTGCTCCCGTCAAGTAGGTCCCACAAGGGCCGGGTGGGAGGCTGAAGGGCCAGGGCGAGCGAGGTACGTTTAGAGACGGAGAGATCGGAGGTTTAAGCCGAAGCTCAGTTCGACAGTTCCTTAAGCCCCTCTGCCTTGGTGCACGAGCTGCATGGCCCCATTCTGCAGATTTACAAAGGAGGCTTCAGAGGGATTCACGGCATCACCAAGCTGCGTTCTAGGAGCTACGAAAAAGAGTAGACGTTTCTGGTTTCCTAGAATGATGCTGATCTCACCACAGCAACGCTTCCTTGGGTATGTTCCAGTCATCCACAGTGCAGTTCCAGCACTCAGGAAGCTGACCCAGGAGGGATGAAAGTTTGATATCAGCTTGCAAACATGGCCAGGCCCCTGTCTTAAACAAGCAAACTAAGAAAATCTGTAACACACACACACACACACACACACACACACACACACACAGACACACACACACACACACAATGAGACAGTCGTCACAAGCATAATGCTTATTTGATCTGGATTTTTCCATTTTATTGGCAGAGCTCCTGTTTCCCTGAAAACCTGACTCTGAGATCATAGAGAGCTGGATTCTAGAAAGTTCTCTTGGATAGATCATTTTTTATTTTTATTATTATTATTTTTGTTTGTTTGTTTTTCGAGACAGGGTTTCTCTGTGTAGCTTTGTGCCTTTCCTGGAACTCACTCTGTAGCCCAGACTGGCCTCGAACTCACAGAGATCCACCTGCCTCTGCCTCCCGATTGCTGGACTAAAGGTGTGCACCACTACCGCTCATCTCATTTTTTATTTTAAAATAATAAGAACAAAAAATAACTGCCATAGAAGGGTGGAAATATTATAACCTACTCTCATGGTTAATACTGATTTTCACATTAACAGGACCTAGAATCCCCGCACAAGTAAACATTTGGGCATGTCTGTAAAGCTCCTCTACATCAGCTTTCATAAGGTGGGAAGACCTTCATCTTAAATGTGGGCATCATCATCTCATGCTCAGGGTTCTTGGATGGAACACAAAGGAGTAGGAGAGCTAAGCACCCTCAATCACCTTTCTTTGCCTCCTGACAGGACAGGCAATGTGATCAGTCACCTTCGGCTCCTACTTTCCCAAGATCTCTGCTAAGGGTTTGTGCTTGGAACACGACACCACCATACACCCTTCCTTCCTCAAGATGCTTTTTGTCCGGAAATGAGAAAAGCAACTGTGGCCCTCATGATCCAGTCAGCTCTCAGGCCTACCAGCTGGGCACCAGGCCCTCAATAGATGCCTTTTAAAGGGGGATGCTCCGTAGCCAGAGCGTAACAATTGGTAGTCAGAAGCCAGAGAAATCCTAACTCACCGACGAAGCTGCTCTGTCACACACATTAAACCAAGTGAAATGAAAAGGTTGGCAGAGACGTGAGGCTTGGGTAGACACGTGCTCTGCTTTCTCATGGGAGAATGGTTAGGACCATCATGGTGGGAAGCTGTGTGACACTGTTTCTGTCACTTCCTTGTGTGCATACATGTGGCCTAGCAGTTCTTTACCTGCTATCCCACGGAGACTTTCAAAGGTCCCTAACGAGAAAAGTGCGAGGAAATTTGTTGAATTGGTTAATTTTATTTTGCTTCATTATTTTGTGAACCAGGATCTTCTGTATCCCAGGGTGGCCTTGAACTCACTGTCTAGCTGAGGCTAGCCTTCCATGATCATTTCACCTTCTCCATCTCCCAAGTGTTGGGATACAGCCCCAAGCATGGTATAGTGGTTAGTGTTCCTTGTTAACTTGACAGAATCTGGAACCACCTAGAAAACAAGCTTCCAGACATATCTGTGAAAGATTATTCAGATAAAGCTAGCCTCTGGGTATGGTTTTGAGACAATTTGAGTGGTACATATAAAGGAGAGAGCGAGCCAAGAGCTCGCATTCATCTCTCTGTTTTCTGACTGTGGGCACAATATGACCAGCTGCCTTGTGCTCCTCCTTCATTCCTTCCCTGCTGTGATGGGCTGGACCCTTGAACTGTGAGCCCAAATAAGCCCTTTCTCCCTTCAGTTGCTTCGGTCAGGTATTTCGTCACAACTGTGAGAAAAGACATGAAGGCCCCTGGCTTTGCTGTACTGTGGTTCTTGGTGAGAAAGTTAGAGGCATTCTGGGAATTCACCCATAGAAAAAGACAGGTAGGCAGCTGATCGTGATGGCACTGTCTCATTAGCTACTGAACCAGTGAGCAGCAGGTAGCCACTATCCTATTCTCTTAGCGTTACTAGATGGCTTCCCATCTTCTTCTCAAACCTATTCAACCTTGGTGTTCTAGAGACAGAAGAGTAAATCCTGGCATTTCAGAAGCTTTCATGACCTAACTTCATTAAGGCATCTTCCTTATTGGGCTGTTCCTGTGCTGCTCAACATCTAGCCATTTTGATAGTAGCCCTGTGTAGAGTTCAGAGGAGGTGCATATTCTCTATGGAATGGTTGTGAGAAGCAGTGGATATGGATGCGAGGTTATATAACTACTTCATAACTATGTTGCTCATGCAAATTGAGACTTGCGTTTATAGAAAACTGAAAAGCACATTCATAAGAACTCGCTCAAAAGAACATACTGTCCAATTTTTTTTTCCTGGAGAAACTGAACATAACATCCATTCACTCCAAATAGGGGGCAAGGGATAAACAATTGCATCCATCTATATTGATGAACTGTGAGTTTATTGCAGTGACTCACAGAAGTGTGGATGACTCACAGGCCAATTCTAGCATCACCAGAAAGCCAACTCTAGCATCACCAGAAAGCCAACTCTAGCATCACCAGAAAGCCAACTCTAGCATCACCAGAAAGCTGACTCATGAAAGATGCACCCACGGAGCTCTCTGCTCACCCTACAGGCAGCTCCACCAAAGATTCTTCTTACCGCTGCAATTATTTACTGGTTAGACAATATCAAGGAGGAGGACATTGTGAGTTTTGTAACTTTCTTAGTTGCCTCTTGTCCCCTGTAGATAGTTTCTCTGATGTAGGGTGGGAACAGCACTAATCTATGTTGATACCCCATCAATGAGCAAAACAACACTTAGCAAATTGCCTGTGCACCCCCATTCCCCCCCCCGACCTATAATCTCCCTGGCTTTTGACCAGCTTTACAGTATCAGGCATGACTTCCCTCCTCTGAAGCAGGTCTCCATAACAACCATTGCCACTATAGCATCAGTGAACGCATCCTGCTCAGCAGGTCGATGTTGTAGCTCACAGATTCACAGCTGGGTAAGACAGCTGATGACTTTTCTTTTGCAGTGGCCCACATAGCTACTTCTAGCAGTATGGACACTAGGCAGCGAGTGTGATCTCTTCAGCAATAGAGTCTTTGCATCTAGTTCTGGTGGGTTATCAAAGCTCTGTGGGCTTCTTGAGCCATACAAATTTCCTTAGCTTCCTGAGTCTTATGAACTACCCCCCTCCTTCTAGGAAGGAATGCTTTGATTCAGAGGCAAGAGCTAGCTACACAACACATAATATGGTAAGATGAGTGTGCAGGGAAGAACAATGGAAGTGTATTATGGTGATTGAATGAATGAATGAATGAATGAATGAATGAATGAAAATAAGACAAGCCATGCAAAGGTCAATGTTGAGGATGTTAGCTGAAATTAGTTGTACGACCAACTCAACCATATTTCGCCAGAGAACAACAATAATAACTATAACAAGCTAGCTAACGTGTAGTGCTGTGCCACGAACTGTTGTTACAATGTGCAAGATTGCAGCTTGCATATATTAACTCTCTTGATCCCACCAGACTCCAGCCTGTCCAGGCCTTAATTTGTTTTTGGATACCATCCTGGCTATTTATTTACCTTTCTGCTACTTCTGAGCAATGTTGAAATTGTTCCAGTAGCTTCCAAAACAGCCAAAATTGACTCAGACTCTGAGGACCAGAAACAGAGCGAGAAGGAAGTGGGAGGGTTGCCCTGATGGGCCACTTGCAGGCCATGTAAAGACGTCCACCTCTGACTATTAGTTGCCTCTCTGTAGCAACAGCTGCTGCACATAGCTTAGAACAATGTAAATCCATCATGCTCTGGTTCTGTGGGTCAGAGATCTGACATGGTATTCACTGGTCTAATAGCACGCTGGTCAACAGGAAGCTGGGGGACAGTCTGTTTCTACCCACTTCCTGAGCTCACAGCTCATGTCTCCAAGTTCAAAGTGCGATGTCATGTCTCCTCCACTCTTGCCTAAAGCACAGCTACAGCTCTGATTTTGATCTTCTACCAGAAGATTAGAAATGACTTTTTCATAAAAACCAAACCAAATCAACCAACCAGCCAACCAACTAAAAACAAAAACAAAAAACAAACAAACAAACAAACAAAAACCAAACCAAAAAGGCCCAAGAGGCCAATGAATGTAGGAAAAAGCCTAGATCTATGTCTTCATCTTGCTTCTGTCTCTGTTACTCTAATGCTGCCCTCTGCAAGTAAGCATGTTACACCAGCCCAGGGGTATCTAAATACCATGGGTATTTAACTTAGCCCATGTTGTGTGATACTTAATCTTGGTTTTCGAATGGATGTGGAATTAGCAAAGAGACACGCCTCTAGGCATATAGGAGAGATTATCAAGATGTTAGCCTCTGGGCATGCCTGTGAGGGATTTTCTTGATTAGGTTAATTGACATGGAATATCTGTTGTAAATGTAGCTGGCACTTTCTTGTGGAGGTCCAAAGGAAAAGCTTTTCCTTGTTTTTACCTGCTGACCTTCACCTCTTGGTAGGAAGTGTTGCTCCAGATGCTGGTGGCATTGGTGGATGACGTCAGAACTCAATACCTCTGGCTTTCCAACATGGACTGAAGTTTCCATGGCTTTCTGGTGCTGTTCCAGGCCTGCAGCAGCAGATCGGAACCACTAAGGCATCCAGCCTCATAGTCTGGGGAGTTTCTAGGTCCCAGCCTTTCTCGGCAGCCATTGTTGGACTGCCCAGATGGTATCATATAAGCCAAACTAATAAATCTCCCTTCTAATTTAAGTGCCTCCTATTGGTTCTGTTTCTATACTGATACTCCATACTCCCTCAAGGCTAAAAACCCAAGTATGAGATTAACGGGGGCCTTTACAGGGTTCTGTTTCAGACTTCCCCCAAATGTGCCTGAAGGCCTCCATTCATTATCCTAAACCTGCATTCACTGTGCATTCTGGGACACACTGGGCCACTCCACACTCCCAAGGTAAGGCTGAGAAAGGTAAGAATTATAAATGTGACTGCTAGTCTAGGAATAATACCATGACTACAAAACATGATTATCATGATACACAAGTATGCATGTATATATAAAGGTGAATACATATAGGTACATATCTTGTCTATCTGTGCATATATAGTATCTATCTGTCTGCCTTTCACTGGTTTCTCATCTACCATTTATCTTATCTATTATCTATCAAGATATCTTCTCTTTATGATGTCTATTATATCTATCTTTTTATTATCCATTATCTATGTACCTATTTATCATATCTATAATAGCCATATAATTACATATAATATCTGTATAATAAATTGTCTCCTGTTTTTATATTTATCATCTGTCATTTATGCAGTTACCTATTTTCAGTCTAATATCTATTTATTCAGATATCCATCCATCATCTATCTCACTTAGCTGTACATGGCAAGTCTTGTGTTATATTTTATTGCTCCTAATGACCCTCTGAGTGATGGAAACTTTATTGCTTTAATTTTCTAAAGAAACCAATATACAGGAAATTAAATAACTTGTCTCCTTTTCCTTTTTAGAGTGTATCTTCTATTAGTCTAGGGCCACATCTCTTATCTGTATATTCCACAGATGGCCTAACAACCATACCTGTTTATTTATATGAATAACACATATATTAAATCAATAACGGCTCCTAAGTATTGTTGTCTGACCATCTCTCAAATGCATTATCTGTTTTCTTTGGGGTCCACATAGGTAATGCCGGGGTTGAATTGCTCAGCTGCTGACACACATTTCACTGAGGAATCATTGAAAAGTATGGCCATGAGACAGAATGTCAGTCTGACAGTGGGCTCTCCAGTGTTTCTAATTAAGCCACACTGAGCAGTGCTTACAGCTAAATACAGAGTGTCTGCGGCGATAACTCAGCAAATAGTCCGTTGTCTCCATTATCTTATTCACTGGCATCTCCCTGATGGGTTTATAAATCCCTGTGGAATTGTGGCCTCCATCACTTTAATGAGGCCTTTAAGAACTGGGGGAAAATTATAGCAGCAGATAAGACTGGCTTTACTGTATACCTACTTTGTAAATATTTCATCTCGTCTGCCTCCTGGGGAAGCAAATGCCACGTGATAGACCTGGGAGTTTAATTTGGCGTGAATAGGCTAAGGAACATGATTGAGTTGATTAGTTTAAACAGCAAAAAGCATATTAAAAGTAGCTGTCTTCTGTGATCCGGTGGGCAACCGACATGAAAATAACTCCATTTTCCCGATAAAATGGAGGGCACAATGGTAGAACTCAGCTCCCAAGAACATAGACTCAGCTAATAAATCTATCATGTCAAATGTTTACTAAGGCCTGTAATGGGCTCGCTCATTTTTGTGTGAATTCCTTCCCTGGGGAGATACAAACAATGTCTACCCCTTCCTTATAAGGAACCAATGACAACTCCACAATGGTCCACTCTATGGAGCCAACGTTTTTTTTTTTTTTTTTTTTTTTTTTTTGTTTTGTTTTGTTTTGTTTTTCGAGACAGGGTTTCTCTGTGTAGCTTTGTGCCTTTCCTGGAACTCACTTGGTAGCCCAGGCTGGCCTCGAACTCACAGAGATCCGCCTGGCTCTGCCTCCCGAGTGCTGGGATTAAAGGCATGCGCCACCACCGCCCGGCGGAGCCAACGATTTTACTGAGCTACCTTCCAGAGCATGGTGAGGGGTCAGTGACAGGAGCATGAATGACCCTGAAGCGCACACTAGGAAGTCATCACCCAACATGGATGATGGCTTCCCCAAAGCTGCATAGATGGAGTCCCTTCTATTAACTTCACCCAGCCTATATATTATATCACCCCCTGATACTCCCATGGCCACTTACAATTAGGGTATAGTTGCATACTATGAGGAGTGGTTGGAGTCACAGGCGATGGTCCAATTATTCTCAAGTTGTATGACACTATTCCTGGGGAAACATGAACAAATGTCTACTCATGCCAGATAGGGAACTCATGCCAGACCAAAGTACAGATACTCCCAAAGTCCAGCTTTGGTGAACTATGAGTTTTATTGGGGTTGTGTACAGGAATATGGGTGAAGGATTACTTGTAGGCATAGAAACACCTCCAAGACAGCTGCATCATTGAAACCCCCCCCTAGCATGGGTAACAGATCACACAAGCTGGGAACCTGGAGCACAGCCTGCAGGCCGTTCAACAGGTTGGAGAGTGTCCTTTCCTGGTAGCTCAGTTGGTCTGAGCCTCTTCCAGGCAGCTAGGCTGATCTGAGAGTGTCTCTCAGCAGTCCTTACTCCTTATATGTCTTCAGGGAGGAAGGGATCTAGTGAATCTGCTCAGTTTCAGGAACTTCCTGAAGCTATTTTGAATTGCTTATTTCATGAGTTTAAGGAGCTTTCCTATAGGATAGAAAGTTTAGCCTTCCCTTATAGACTATCTTGTTTCTTTACTCATGTTTTGAAAATCCTATGTCTTAACAAGCCTTAGAACATCCTATTGGTTGACCCTCACTTTAACATCCCATGTTTTAATGAGCTTCCCTCCAAGATGCAAGGTTTTAATCTCAGAGGAAACTGCTACCCAATAGCAGCTTAAGGAAGAAAGGGTTTATTTTAGCTTATAGTTCCAGAGGGGACACAGTCCATCATTGTGGGGGAAGGCATGGCACCAGGAGCTAGAAGCTGACTTATTACATTTCACCCCACACAGGAAGTGGAGAGAGAGAGCAGGAAGTGAGTCCAGGTTACTTCCTCCAACAGGATTCCATAACCTTCACAAATCGCAACCAGCTAGAGACTGAGTGTTCAAATATAGGAGTCTATGGGAGAAAATCCTCACTCAAAGCATGATAGTCAGAGTATTTTATGATCACAGAATTTGGCATGGCAATACTGTGGGTGGACTGTGGAAACTGTGGCTGTCTGATCTCTTTCAGTCAGGGCTGGACAGTGTCTGGTGGGACTAGATGTCTTTCTTTTTGAACAGAGAGAAAGCACCTCATGTTATAAAACAAAGATCCATATCCTGTTAAATGACAACATGACATTGCTTTCTTTACTTTTTGGAAATAAAGCACTTTCATGGACTGAGCCATTTCTCTAGGCATTATATAATTTTTTTCAGGTTTCTTTAATATCACCAGAATTGGTATTTCAGACATAGTTACTGATTTTCCTTTTCCTATGCATAAAAAGAAACGCATGTCTCAAATTCTCTCATGAGAGGTGGCTCAGGGGTTGAGAACACACACTGCCCTTTCAGAGGACCTGGGTTGGTTCTCAGCACCCACCTACTTTGTCTCCGGCTCTAGAGGATGTGATGCTCCCCTCTGTCCTCCACAGGCACTGCGCTCACACAAAGATATATCCACACACAGACACACGAATAAATAATAAAATACATATTTTAAAAGGTATCTTGACATCTCTGTTCTTTAACATTGAGTACCCACTTGGCCACATTATATTGGGGTATTTCTTCATGAATACATGAATCACACTGAAACTTGGGGGACTCTCTTGATTAGTAGAGGAGATTAAAATTGTGAATAAATGTTTTGGATATTTGCTTTTAAATGGAATATATGCAAAAATTAAATGAGTAAGTAAGCAATTATGATCTAAAGTTTCAAGTGACATAGTTAATAAGTTTTAAAGGAAATTACACATCAAAGGAATTACAAGATAAGACTTTTTAAAATATGTCAACAATTATCTTACTACTTGATTGCATAATTTCAGCTTTTTAAAAATAAGAGTTTGAACCGAAGTGGTCATTAAGTATAGAAAACTACATTTAAGTATGTCAGTTACGTTAAGTAGAAAGAATATTAACAAAAAATAACAAAAAAATTAGGAACTCAATGTAAGTGAAAACTATAGCAAATGAAATAATGAAATTAATTGATATCTTAAATTCAAAAATGTCATTCCTGAAATGACTGTCACATAAGCCAAAAGAATTAATCAAGTGAATATAAACCATATTATTTCATCCTTCCTAAAATGGTGTGTGTGTGTGTGTGTGTATGTGTGTGTATGTATGTGTGTATGTGTGTATATGTATGTGTGTATGTGTGTGTATGTATGTGTGTGTATATGTGTGTGTGTGTGTGTGTGTGTATGCATGTGTGTGTATACAAGCATGCTAGCACTCCCATGTGGAGGTCAGAGCACAGTCTTGGTTGTTCCCACTTTGTAGCTTTTTCTGAGTCAAGGTCTCTTGTTCATTTGCCGCACAACCCAGGTTAGCTGGTCCACAGGAACTGGGGATTCTCTTATCTCAGTGTCCAGTCTCACTGTAGGAGTGCTGGCTACAGCCCAGGTTACTGTACTGGGTTTTACATGGGTTCTGGGGGTCCAGATTTAAGTCCTTATGTTTATGCAGTAAGCACTTTACCCACTGAACCACATCCCCAGTTTGATGAACCACATTAAACAAACAAAAAACACCTCATTGAATTGATGCTCACAGAACTGACCATTTTCCAACTTAGAGGTCCAGTTAGTGTGAGAAGCCCCATCATTTGCTGTGACTTTAAGTCAAGCTGAGAGAGACAAATGAGGTGCTGGATTTTCTGTTGGATGTGCAGCAACTGAAAAGGAATTTCAGAAATACTGTCAAAATCTTCTCCTCCATGGCCTTCCCCTCAAATACAGGCGTCCCCAAATCTCCAGGAGAAGCATCAAGCTACCTTTCAAATGTACTTGTAGCAGAACTGATATCTCTCCTGATAGTCTATTGGCCATTAATGCCAAAATGAGGTACATGAGTGGTTAGGCAATCTTCACACACAGTTCACAAGCTTTCGCCAGCTACAGCACATGATCAAAGCGTTACAGACAACTATACCTATGAGAAAACGTGGAGGCATCTTATCTCACCTTCCAAGTATATGTCAAGCCTGCAGCCAGCAGAATGAATGTACCTCAGGGAAAGCTGTGAACATGACCAAACGCAAAATCGCAAACTTACTTAAAACATGAGATTTTTTTTTTGTTGTTGTTGTAGGTAATCTTCCCCTAAAATTCATTTGCCTGGTCCTTGAGTGTGATGTGTTATGACAAGGCTAAAAGGTTGGACATGAGCCTGGAGAAATGTCTCAGGTTTTAAGAGTGCTTTCTGCTCTTGCAGAGGACCTGGGTTGAATTCCAGTACTCAGGATAGGCAGCTCACAAGCATCTATAACTCCAGCCCCAGTGGTTCTGATGCCCTCTGAGGGCACTGCACTCATGTGCACTGCTCCTTCAACACTGAAAAAAAAATCTTACAACCACATTTGGACCTTCCCCAGAGAGTACTTGCAATCACAAGAATGAATAAAGTGAATTTGCATCTATCTATCTCTCATCCTGCCCACTCAACCACTCCAGAAACTGGAGCCAAGTACTATGAATCAAAATCTTTGAAACTGAACTGTGAAAAAAAACCCTTTCTCTTTTAAATAATTTATGTCAGGTATTTTGTCATAGTGATAAGAAAATTAGCTGCTATAGAAGGTTCTGGAATAAACAATCTACATGTTAGGATCAAAGAAATCCAGAAAAGGTAGCAGGCACAGGAAGGAGGACTATCATGTAATTGGAATTGAGGGCACATGTCTTGCTATGGGGCTGTCATCAAGGGCTCTCCATGCTGGCACTTATTTCTTTATATAAAAGTATCTAGTACTGCCTGTTGCCGGGAAGAATGGATTCTTTACAAGGGTACAAATAAAGCACATCTATCAGACTCTCACATCATTCCAAAGCTCCCCTGTAGAAGTTTCTAAGTGGCCACTTTCACTTTCTTATTGAAAGACAAAGGCTAAGTTTTTTTCCAGGAAATTGCCTTATCTGTTCGCCTTAAGGTTCTGAAAATGGGGCTCTGGAGAGAAGGCTCCGTAAGTACAGTGCTTGCCACGCAAGTATGAAGACCTGAGTTCAGATCCCCAGCACCCATATAAAAGCCATGTGTGGAAATGCATGCCTGCCATCTCAGTGGTGGGGTGTCTCTAGACAGGAGGACTCTTGGAGCTCACTGGATTGTGGCTTTTGCTCCATTTGAGAGTTCCATAGTCAGTGAAAGACCCTGTCTTAAAAATTAAGCTGTAGGGTGATGGAGGAAGACATTTGACATTGACCTCTGGCCTCCTGCACACATATGCACATGCAATACACTACAGACATTATAATGGTGCTACAAGACTTGTAGATCACATCATGCATCCCCCCACCAGGTTTCAGGTGGGCTTCCCTCTCTCACTACTGTTGGTTCCAAGTTCTTCCATTTAATATTTATTTGTTTATTTTGGTGTGTATATGTGTGTGTGCTTGTGTGTGGGAACAGGCATGTGTGTGCATGCACGTGAAGGCCATAAGACAACCTCAGGTATCATTCCTTAGATACTGTCTGCTTTGTTTTTTTAAGGCAGGGTCTCTCACTGGCCTGGAACTCACCAGTCAGGGCAGGCTAATTGGCCAGTGAACTCCAGAGATCCCCCTGTCTCTGCCTCCAGAGCATGAGATTATAGATTCATACCATCACACCTGGCTATTGTATGTGGGTTCTGAGAATCATACTTGAGTTCTCATGCTTGCATAGCAAGAATTTTACCAAATCTGAGCCATCTCTCCAGCCCAGAAGTGCTGAACTTTTAGAAAAAAATTATTTTTTAATGTGTGTTATGTGTGAGTGTGAGTGTGCGTGTGTGTGCTCACACACACATACATACACGAGTGCAGGTGTCAGACATTTACCTTTGGAGGCCAGGGGAGAGTGTGTGAGCCACCCAACATAGGTGCTGGGAACAAAATCTAGGACCTGAGAAAGAGTAGTATGTGCTCTTTACTGCTGAGCCATCTCTTCAGTCCTGAAGCTAGGCTTTCCAAAACATTTGGAAGTTTCGTATTTCAGAACAAATGGCATAATACAGAGAGGCCTATACCTCTGTTACTCATCCCATTTCCCCTACTTTATAAACACTTCACATTAATGTGATGCCCATTTAATAATTAGCGAACCAGCGCTGATCTATTCCAACTCAAGTGCACACTTTATTTAGATGCTCATGGATGTTTTTTTAACCCAATTCCCTTCTTGTACGTCCAGCTCCCAGTGGCCATTAGTTATCACACTTCCTCTGGCTCCTCTTGCCTAAGGCCATGTCTCAGATTTGTCATTGGCGACCTTGACAATTGTGCAGAGAACTGGTCAGATCTCTCACAGGGCTCTCCTCTGTGGTAATTTGTCTGATGTTCTTCTCATGACCAGACTGGAGCGATGGATTTTTTTTTTTTTTGAGGACTAGGGAGGTCAAGGGTCACTTCCTGGCATCATGATTGAAGGCACATGCTATTGATGAATGGCTGTTCACCTTGATTTTGACCACCTGGCTGAAGTAAATTCTCACCTGTTTCTCCTCTACAAAGTTCCTTTTGTTCAGCCTTCCTTCTGTCTGGCTTTCCTTTCTTACACTTAAGGAGGGGGAGCCATGGGTGCTCCTCCTCATGGAGGAGACTATCTGCACCAAATGTTTGGAATTCTGCCCCAGACAGCCGTCTCTCCTCAGGTTTGGGTTGACAGGGTAGCTGACTTTGGTGCAGGTTGGAATACTGCTGAGGAGTACCGAGGTCTGGCTCTACACAGCCTTTCCACCAAGTTGGATTCCTACTTATTTCACACGTATTTCTTTCTCCTTCATTAGTTTATTTAATTATTTATATTAATAGGTCCTGGTGGATATTAGATATAAGAGTCATATATACATACATATAGCAAAAATCTATATTACCAGGACATTACCTGTTCATTTTGTTGCTCAAATTGTCATGTTCTAGCCACTGGAAGTCTGTTCAATTGAATATTCCTTTGACATATGTTTTTCTGTTCTTTTGACATATGCTACTGTGTGTGCACTGTGCGGGTATGTGGTGTGTGTCCTTGTGACTGTGGGTGTCTGTACCACTGGTGAGTGTAGAGGTCCGAGGACAACTTTCAGGAGTTGGCTCTTGCCTTCCACGGTGGGTTCTGGGGTTCCATTCAGGCTTGCTTGGTGGCAAACGCCTTACTCTCCAACACATCTCACACATCCACTTTGAACGTTTTGAAATTCATTAAAGAACCCTCAGTTGTATGGTCTGATGATGGAAGATGAGACTCACATCCAAAGCCAAAACTGGAGCAAATTACGTAAAGTGGCCCAATGATAGCTGTGGAGGTGGCAGATTGGAAATCAATAGTTTCTGCTTAATATGGTGTTTTCCTAACTAGGGGACCATTTGAGTGTCACCTGTGCCAGGGACTTAGAACCGAACATGCAGGGCAGGGCGACCAGATTCTCGCTGAGTGACCAACATTTTATTATCTCTGGAGTCAGGTGTCTCTGGTACCTGGGGTGACAGTCAATATTTTTTAGGTCATTTCTGTCAGACGTTTCTCCATATGAAGTTGGAATATGAAATCATGTCAAGATCCCAAGAGCTCCCCCTTCCCCCGACTCTGAAAAGACTGGAACAAAGGTTATAGAGCTGGAAGATAAAGGGAACTAAGACAAATCCCCAATACACCAATAAACACACACACACACACACACACACACACACACACACACACACACACACCATGTGCACATAGTTCCTTTGAAATAGCCCTTTATATAGGGCCTGAAAGTATGATTCAGCAGGTAGAGTGCTTACCTAGCATGCATGAAAACCCAGGTTCTATCCTCTGCACCACATAAACCATGCATGGTAGTCCATATCTGTCATCCCGGTATTTGAGAGGTAGAGGCAGGAAGATTGGGAGTTCAAAGTCATCCTTGGCTACATTCAAGGTCAGACTGGGCTACAGGAGACCCTGTCTCCAAACAAACAAACAAACAAACAAACAAACAAACAAACAAACAGACAAAGGAAAACTATCACAAAAGAAATGCTCCAGCTTACTCTCAAAAGTTATCTTACATGGGATCTCCAAATTGACCATTTGGGACTCCTAGGGGTTAATGGTGACGATTGTGACGGCTGCAGATGAATCACACATTGGACATTTGGGGGTAATTAATGTGATGTGGAACCAAGTGGCATCTCTTTTTCTCTCATAGTGTTCTAAATAAACCATCTTAATGAAGTGTCATGCAAAGATGTCTATGTAATAGAAAGTGTTACAGAACAGAAAAACAGATATTAAAACAGAGTGGCCCACAGATGTCCTTTCCTTAGGAACATCTCAGATTTACAATTTAAGAACACATACTGTCTGTTTAGCTTATGTATCTGTCTATATTATACATACAGACTCATAACACACATATGTGCATACATATCATGTCTGTATTTTGTTTACAATATTAATCATTTTTCCTTTCTGTATGTATGTTATATGTGGTTGTGTATGTAATAATCTTTATAAAACACTGACTATAGCCAATATTTTATATAATATATGTTATGTATATTTTGTATAACACATATGTAATAGTTTTCTTATCCAGAAGGAACGTGTTCCAAAACACCCAGTGGATTCCTGAAACTGCTGATACTACCAAGCATGATATTCAAGCACAACCATCGAGTTGACAGCCAGAATGATAGTGACATTGACTTGCTGGTCACACATAGCTGCTGGGTAAAGTGGGCAGAGATTCTTCAGAGCATGGGCATAATGGAGCAGAGCAGGAAATCAAGCAGGGCAGGAACCTGGAGGCAGGAGCTGATGCAGAGGCCATGGAGGGGTGCTGCTTATTGGCTTGCTCCTCATGGCTTGCTCAGCATGTTTTCTTATTGAATCCAAGACCACTAGCCCAGGGGTGGTGCCACCCCCAATGGGCTGGGCCCTCCCCCATTGATTGCTAATTAAGAAAAGGTCCCACAGCTGGATTTTATGTGTACTTATAATAAGAACACTGGGGAGGTGGAGACAGAAGGATTCTAGGGACTCCCTGGCCAGCTAGCCTCATCCATAAGCTCCACTTTCAGTGAAAGACCTGTCTCAAAGGAAGAACTTGGCATTCCTAAGGATGACATCTGAGTTATTGTTGGGCTTGTGAATGTGGGTGCACGCACACACACACACACACACACACACACACACACATGCATAAAAATTTGGTTAATTTAAATGTAAGTGGCCATATTTGGCTCAAGTGATGCACATTAGATGCTGTGGATCTGTGGGGTGAAGTCTGAGTTGCCTGCTCTGGCAAATGATAGTCTTGCTAAATGGTAAGTGGCTCATAGCCTCCATTCATTCTCTGATTACCGTTCCCTTTCAGACACCATGTTTTTCTTGCTTCTTCACCAACAATATCAAACTCCTCATAGTTCTAATACCTGCTATCAGGTTGTGATGCTGTGACATCTATGTGAATCTTATTCCCTTGGGCCCCTGTGTCTCTTCCGGACCTTGTAAAACTGCCATATACTCTGTTTTGTTTCTGTTTGTTTTGCTTTTTTGAGACAAAGTCTTACTGTGTGCCCCTGGTTGGCCTTGAACTCACAGAGATCTACTTGTCTCTGCCTCCTAACTGCTGGGATTAAAGGTGAGCACTAGCATGCCCAGCTCTAAAGTGGCCATACTCTTTAAGAACCTTTAAAACAGGCTTGAGGTGCTGGAGAGATGACTCATTATTAAGCGAGCATATTGATCTTCCAGAGTACCCAAGCTCAGTTTCCAGAACCCACAATGGGTGGCTCTCAGCTGCCTATAACTCCAGCTCTAGTGAATCCAATACCCTCTTCTGACCTACACAGGTACCTGCACTCCTCATGTGCACAATACTGCCCCCGCCCCCCACAAACACATAATTTTTAAAAATCTTTAAAAAATAACAAGAGCCCACACCGGACCCAATCTCCCCCCTCCCTCTCTCTCTCTGCCTGCTGTCTACGGCTCAGGATGTAAAAGCTCTCAGCTACTGCTCCAGCACCATGCCCGTTTGCTTTCCTCCATGGTGATCATGAACTAATAACCCTCTGAAAGTGTAAGCAAGTTCCCAATTAAATGCTTTCTTCTAAAAAACAAAAATACAATAAAACAGACTGGAAAAAATATCCCTGCAGGGTTTCTTCTCTGTGTAGCCCAGAAAATAAGTCACTTCTTTTTCCATTTTATTTTTACCTCTTGTATATGGTTTCATCATTTGACGAATAGTATTAAATCATAATTACTTATTGCACCATTTAGTGACTTGAATTTATAATTATTCTTGTTTATTTCTCTAGCACCTGCCACATTACCTGGTGTAAAGTGGTCGCTGAAGTGCCCGTTCACTAGTTTCATTTCTGTTACTGTGCTAGAATACACCGACAAAAGGCAATTCAGAGAAGAAAGGGTTTATTTAGCTTACAGTTCCAGGTTATAGTCCGTCGCTTCAGGGAAGTCAAAGCTGGAACTTAAAGCAGCTAATTATATCACATCCACAGTCAAGAGCAGAGAGTGAACAAATGCACGGATCCTTGTTTGCTCTCTACGTCAGCTGGTTTTCTTCACCTCTATACACTCCAAGGCACAGCCTAGGGAATCATGCCTCCCACAGTGGGTCGGCTCTTTTTATATCCATTGTCTTAATTAAGACAACCAAACACAGACATACCCACAGACCAACCCAATGTAGACAATCCCACATTGAGACTCTCTTCCCAGGTGATTCTAGGTTGTGTCATGGTGACAATTACAGCTGGCCCTCACATGTGGCATTGAATTATTTAATTAGCATGATGTGTTATCTACTTTGGCTTCCTTGTGATCAAATTTTCTAACAGAAACAACTTAAGGGAGAAAAAATATTTATTTTGGCTCACGGTGACAGAGTGTTTCAAGTCCATCACAGCAGGTGGAGCACGGCAAAGTAGAAGCCCCTGTTCACATGCTAGTAGACCAGGAAGCAGAGAGAAAGAGTCGGAAAAGAAGTTGGACTATAACCTTCAAAGGCTGGACCCTCCAGTGACCTACTCCCATCAGCTAGACTCCGCCTCTGAGAGGTTCCACAGCTTTCCAAATCACCATCTCTAACTCAGTACCTAACGTTCAAAACCTGACCTGTGTGTGATATATCATGTTCAAACATGAGTTAGGAAATAAAGCTTAACTGAATTCTTTTTTTTTTAAATTTATTTTATTTTTATTTGTGTGTGTGTGTGTGTGTGTGTGTGTGTGTGTGTGTGTGTGCATGTGAGTACAGTGTCTGTAGAGGCCAGAAGAGGATGCTGGATCCTCTGGACCTGGAGTTACAGGTAATCATGAGCTGCACAACGTGGGTGCTAGAAACTGAACTGGAGTTCTCTGCAAGAGTAGCAAGCGCTCTTAACTATTGCACCATCTCTCCAGCTCCCGTTTAACTGAGTTTCTTCCAGATTCAATGTTTTATCCTTTGGATTCTGTGTTACCAAGACATCTCACTTCCTCAGCCAGAGAGGAAGGGCAGAGGACGGAGCCAGAGGACTGAGTCAGCTGCAAGTGTGTGCTACTCAGTGTCAGCTGCTCACTCCTGTAGACAGTTTGGGATCCAAAAGCCATTGGAAGCACAGAGCCTTTTTTCATCTGGTGGTGAGAGTGTTTCTCGTCTGGTCACTTGACACCTTTTAGCTGCATTTAAAAAATTGTATCTATAGTTCTTGTATCCTTAGAAATCAAGTGTACATTAAATCTGTCTTCTGCACAGTTTAAAATGTGGTGGTTCCTCACTGTGGAGGAAAATTGCTTTTTTTTTTTTTTTAAAGTGAGTTCATGGGCTGGTCAAGTGGCTTGGCTGGTAAAGGTGCTTGATACCATGCATGATGACCTGAGTTTGATCCCTGGAACCCACATGTGGATGAAGATGACTGACTCCTGCAAGTTGTTTTCTTACACACACACACACACACACACACACACACACACACACAACCAAATACATAAATAAATGAATGTAAGAAAAAGTCTAGTAAGCGGTGAGCGCACGTGTTTGACAGATGTTTATGCAATGTTCATACACCCCTCCACGTAGGTGGGCCTCTCTGACTTTACACTGGAAAGCACCACGAATTTCTCTCTCATTTTTCTCTAGCTATTCTTAAGTCTAACCCACAATATCAGTCGGCTTGGTTTTGATACGTACCTCCGTTTTATTTTCTGGTGCTAAAATAGTATTGGGCGCCATCGTCCAAATGACCCAACAGCCCCTGGGGTGGAGAAATCCAAAGGTGAGAAATGAAAACAAAATGGCCCATCCGTATAGGATTTCACAGTTTACCAAGCACGCTTTAACCCAATCATCTCTTTTGCTCATCACAGGCATCTTTGCAGTAAACAGAGCCAAGAGCAGGAACTGTATGAGAAAGGAATTGATGGCCCCGCTACTGAGCTGACATGTCCGAGTTCTCACAGCAAGATAGAGACACTCTCTGGAGTGGAGTCTGCTACACGTCCCAAACTATTTTCCTACTCACTCAGCTACAGAGATGATTGGCTGCCTTGGCGGGACTCTCTTGAGACCAGGGTCTTGTGTTCGACAGCAGAAGTCTTTCCAGCAATTGCAGTTTCAAAGTGAGAGTGTGCTCTCGCTGCGGTATCCTGTTATTTCCTCTCGGGGATGTTGCTTCTATCAAATGAGCAGGAAAATTGCCCGTGACAGCTTGATAACTACCCCCAGCCATGGCAGACAGAGGTTACCTTCAGCCACAAGGTGGGAAGCGGTCGCCATGGAAACTCAGAAAGAAGCAAACCATTTCTCAAACGCGGCTCAACAGCAAGGGCTCAATTATAAACTTTGTCGAGTCGGGATGTGCCAAAGGTTGATTGGGATGGGAGCTACGCCCGCTGTGAGGGTGGGGTGGCTCTCTAAGTAATCAAAATCATATTTGTAAATGTCTTCTGGTCGATGGTGTGTGTGTGTGTGTGTGTGTGTGTGTGTGTGTGCAAAGTGACTGGTAAGGCATCTCTCACTCCAAATCCCCAATTCCTGATGGCTCCCAAATGGGAGACTTAAACTTTTGAGTCTGACACAGTGCTAAAATGAACAATTCTACTTCTGACCTCACAGGATGGGCTGTAGACGACAACTAGATGCATTAGAAATATTGCATGAAATTGTCTTCAGGCTGTGTGTACCAGGTGAGTGTGGGACACACAAATGAAACGTGAAAACTCTCGTGTCCAGACTTGGGTCTCATACCTGAAGTACCTCATTATATACATGCAAACATTAAAAGCCTAAAAAGATTTAAGAATCCAAAATACTTCTGATACTTCACAAGCATAACTATAAATAATAGCATACATGTCTCTCTCTACATCTATATATACACACATAAATTATATACGTGCATATATACATACATGTATATATAATATATGTGGATACTCATATATAATATATATGTAGGAGTATATGTATGTATGTATTTGTAGGCATACACACATATAATCTGTATGTAGACACATGTACACATGTATGTAGGTATATATACACATAATATGTAATGTAGGTATTCTATATATATACATACATAAATATATATATGCATGCAAATAGAATACATGTGTAGGTATGGGTATATACACATGTATATAGCTGCACATATATAGATATTATATGTGTGTATATAGCTACACATATATAGATAATATATATGCATATATATACACACATATATACAACTTACACATAGGACTCTGTACAAATACATGCTATTTATTTGTAGCATGTATATATAATATATGTGTAGATACATACACAGAAACACTGTGTGCATATATACATTTATACATGCATACACATAAACTATTGAGCACATCTTTTCAATCTCATTTCATGCTAATGCTGAATTTGTCAGGATTATCTAATGAAACAGAACAGACAGTATGAATATTTGTTAAAGGAAAATTTATTGGATTGGCTCACACATAGAGGCTGGGCCCAACATCAGCTACCTTCACACTGAAGAGACTGCTCAGTTCGGGAGGCTGGGTTTCTCAGCATTCCCAAACTGCTGCTGAAGGCCCAGAGGCTCCTGCAGAGATGCTGGTCCTCAGTGCACATGGGAAGGCTAAGACGCTGGGTCCCGATGTCAGTGAGGGATGACAGCAGAAATAGTAGATGAACTCACCAGCAAGACAGGAAGGAAGGTAGGCAAAAAGTAAAGGTTTTCCCGCTTAGGTCCCTCTCTTTTATCTGCCTATTACTGGAGGATTCCACCCACATTTAGGATGAGTCTTCCCATTTGCATGAAGAGGATTTCTCTCAGATGTGCCTAGTGGTGTATCTCTTAGTTGACCCCAAATCTGATTAAGCTAACTGCCACGATGAACTGTCACAAATGTCTTTAGTTCTCTGTCTCCCCAATTCAGGATCCTTGTAAACCCTCAATGTAAACCTTGTGTGGGGGCTGGTAAGAAGGCTCAGTGGATAGAGGAGCTTGTTGCCAAGCCTGAGGACCTGAGTTCGATCCCTGAGATACACATGGTGGAAGGAGGGAACTGTCTCCCACAAGTTGTTCCCAATCAAATTGTGCTCCGTGCGAGATCTGATATTCACATCGATGAGTCAGTGATACTACAATATACCCCAATGTATTCTTTTTGCCGGGTGCCCTCCAATAAAGAAGAAATATGTGTTTTCTTGCTATTCCCAGACTCAGAGAAACCTCTTTTTGCAGTGATTGCAGAGAATAAATGGTAGTTGAGGTCTCAGCCCCAAACAGGACATTTGTAGCACTCCCTTTAAGGCTCCTGAAACATTGCAGGAGATGGGAGTGGAAGGATGTAAGATTTGGAAGAAAGGGAGAAGGCCTGGGAGATGCTGGCGTCTGTGCTGGGTGCAGCCAATGCAGTCATGACCACAGCAGCTGTGGCTGTCTCCAACGGGCCTGCCCAAGACTGGAGCCGTCAGGCATCAACCACGGACTGGGGAGGGGCTCGTGGGGCTACTGGTGGACTTCGGGAGAGGGACAGGCAGCAGGTTCCAAACCCATTATCTCACACCGGTTCCTGGCTAAACTCAGTGGGCCTCGGATCCAAAAGCAAAACAAGAGGCTTGATAGGGGAGGTGACAGAGGGGCTAGTGACAGGGATGATGGGAAGAAGAGAGAGGTTGGGGGTGAGGATGATCAGGATACATCACATAGATAAAGACTGTGGAAGGACAAATTCAATATAAAAAGAAGTATGTCAGGGCCTAGCTCTGTGTGTGTGTGTGGGATTCTGCTGTGGGGTTGGAGAGAAAGCTCAGTGGTTGAGAGCACTTGCTCTAGCAGAGGACGTGAGTTTGGTTCCAAGCACCATGTCAGGCAGCTCGCAATCATGTGTAATTTCAGCTCCAGAAGATCTGTCGTCCTGTTCTGGCTTCCACAGGCATCTGCACAGACATACAGACACATATGTGCATGAGCATGCACACAGGCAGGCAGACAGACAGACAGACAGACAGACACACACACACATACACACACTGGTCTAATTCTCTCATGCTCAGGAAAAATTTAGCACAATGACTTTGATCAAATTTGTGTCCCTCCCCTAAAGAATTACTGTTTCCTTACCCTCCGTGATGGCTAAGACTCCAGGCTGGAGGCCAGATCAGGCATGACTTAAAGAGGCAATCAGGCTGTCTAGCAAACAAAACAGAGGTTGTCAGAGGGTGCAATGCCATGAAATAAATCAGAATGAACGTCCCTTTGTTATCTCTGTGGCAGCCAGTCCATTCCATTCCTTGAGCTATATTCCTATGCTAACAGCGATTGGAGAGCTGAATAGATGGATACCAGGAATGATTTAATGGGGTAAGAGGGAGAGAGACACTTTCTGGCCGTTAATCCAGACCCAGTAAAACACAGCCGTGTCTAGAGCAAGCAAATGGTACTGGGAACTGACTCCGAAGTTTGCCATTGAAATGATGGTCCTGGGGCTGGAGAGATGGCTCAGCCAGTAAGAGTACCTACAGCTCTTGCAGAGGATCCGAGTTTGGTTCTCAGCAACCACATTGCCTGTAACTTCCCACTCCAGGGAAATCTGATGACTTCTTCCAACATCCACAGTCCCCTGCACTCATGTGCACACATTCCACTCCCCACCATATACTTAAAACAATAAATCTTTTCAAAAAGAAGTCGTAATCTTTCCATTTCCAGATCCTCTCTGCCTGTCTTTTCAACTTTCCCTAAACAGCCTCTGCCAGCCCATTTTATCTCCATTTATTTTGTGTGTGTGTGTGTGTGTGTGTGTGTGTGTGTGTGTGTGTGTGTATGTGTGTGTGTCTGTGTGCGCATGCACGTGCGGGGCTGGTGGTGTCCCATTTGGAGGACAGAGATTGATGTTGGCTGCCTTCCTGTGTTTCCCTCCAGCTTAGTGTGACAGGGTCTCTCACTGAACCTAGAGCTTCATTGGTCTGCCGTTGATTGCTGGTTGGACAGCGAGTCCCAGGGACCTTCTTTTCTCTGTTGTCTAGATGCTGAGATTACAGACCACACCATACCTGGGTTTTTATGTGGGTGCCACATATCCAAACTCAAGTCCCACGTGTGTGGGACAATGACTTTCCACACTGACCCATCTCTCCATGTCCTGTAGTATACTTATTTACTGAAGAGTCCTTCTCAACTCGGGCTGGACTGTTGAACTCATGAACCTCCTGCCTGAGCCTGTAAGTGCTGGGATTACAGATGTGTAACATCGCGCCTGACTCTGCGAGTTTCTTCTGAGGACTTTGGTATTCCCTTGGTTCCTCCCAGGGGACCGTCCACTGGGGAGCTGTGGAATCCCGTGTGTGGCCTGAGATTGCATGGTGGAGAGAGAACATGTTCTCCTCCTCCCCCTTTGAAAGCTTGAGCCTCCCCCTGCTCACCGGTCCCTCTTCTCTTATAGATCGTGTGTAGCTTCGTGGAGAAGGCATAATGCCTCCTGATGGGCAGGGAGCCAAGCTCGGAGATTGTGTGAGAAAAATGGCCAGTTTCAATGGTAGATTCTGTCCATTAAAACCTATTACGGCTCCCCTCCCAGAACCCAGCTGGTTCCATTAGAGAAAATTGGAGTGAAATGGTGTCAGCGTTAGCGCCATAAAAATGAATAGGAATCTCGCTTTCCATTATTCTAAATTACAGATTGTTGCGTTGATATGTATTTATTTTTGGCATTTCTTTCTGGCCTTGGTTGAGGGTCTGACCCCCGAATAATGAATAAACAGAACGGCACATGTCAGCACTTGAGCCTTGCCTGGCTCACCTTTTTCTTTTCTTCTCATTGGTGATAAAAATTTTCGCATGTAACAGTCCTAAGTGGATTGATTATCTCAACTCTTTTACAATCAATTTCTGTCTGGGCAAATGGCTGTCGAAAGGGAAGAAGGAGAGGATAGTCCATAGAGGGACGAAGTTGTAAACTTGTTCCCAGGCTTTGATGCAGACCTCCCATAGCTTGAAAAAAAAAAAAAAAGACGAAGTTTTATTTTATGTTTAGATATGTGGATCTGTGAATGTGTGTGTGTGTGTTGGTGTGTTGAACATGTGCATGAGTGTGCAGTGCCCACAGAGCCCAGGAGAGCCCCCTAGAGCTGGAGTTTCAGGGGATTGTGAGCCACCTGACATGGTTTCTTAGTGAAGAACTCGGGTCACCTTGAAGAACAGCAAGTGCTCTTTCTCAACGCCTGAGCTGTCTCTCCTGTCTTCTTTGGCAGCTTTAAAATGAAAATAAGAATGCAGAGTAATCAGGGTTCATTGCAATAAAGGCAATTCATTTTAGCGCGCTTCAAAACAGTGGCTTCTTTGCTTGGGCACACTCCGGTTGAGAATTTTTTTCTTTTTAATGTTTCATTCAGACCTGGGTGCTTCCAGGAGGGATCTCCAAAGTGAGTGGAAGGACAAAGCAACAGTGAATGAAGCCGAAATGGCTGTGCGTGCATTGTGAGCTATCAATTGTTCCAAACACTTTGTATCTTACTGGTCTAGCACTTAAGTAGCTACGGAGAGTATAAAGACCAAACTACAGTAAATCCTGGAATTGCTAGAGATTTGAGAGGCAATTGACTTACTATAGAGATGAGAGAATACATCCCAGAGCCCTGGCTCCCTTCCCTCTCCCTCATCTGCTCTCCCTCTCTCTACCCCACTATCTCTTCTCACTCCTTCCTTCTCTTTCTCTCTTTTTTTCTTTCTGGGTCTCATGTATCCCAGCTTGCCCTTGAACTGACTATGTATCTGAAGATGACCTTGAACTTTTTTTTTTTTCTTTTTTGGTTTTTCGAGGCAGTTTCTCTATGTAGCTTTGCGCCTTTCCTGGAATTTGCTCTATAGACCAGGCTGGCCTCGAACTCACAGAGATCCGCCTGGCTCTGCCTCCTGAGTGCTGGGATTAAAGGCATGTGCCTCAACCGCTCAGCAGCCTTGAACTTCTAACCCTCCTGTTTCCATCTTCCCACTTCTGGGATTACAGATGTGCACTACCACATCTGCTTTATGACGCGGTGGGGATGGAACACGGGACTTCATGCACAGCCCCTACCCCAGAGAATTTTTGAATTTCAGAAAAATGTATAATACTTTTAAGGGCTTTCCAATGATAGAACAATATAGCTTAAAATGTCTAACAACGGTTTATTGACATTAAGTATTTTAAAATGTGGACTGAATATGCTGCTGCTTACTCACAGTACTTGTGAGCCTGAGGCAGGAGCATGGCAAATTTGGTGACAACCTTAACTACAAAGTAAGTTTGGAGCCTCCCTGGACTCCATGTCAGAATCCTAGGTCAAAAAAAAAAGTAAATAAGCTGGGTATAAGTGGCAGATGCCTGTCATTCTAGCATTCATGATGACAAAATAAGAGGATCAAATCCCAGGCCAGTCAGGGCTACACAGCGAGTTCCACATAATGTAGCCTTGTCTCAAGGTAAAAGAAAATAGTTCCAAGTTTCAATATTATGACCGTGTGAGAGAAACACCCAGGGTTTTACAAAGCTTGGGGCATTTATAAATTCATGCCATCTTCTTTTCTCCCCTCCCTTCTCTTCCCTTCTCTCCTCTCTTCCCCCTTTGTGGCTGTGATAGACACTTTGACTAAAAGCATCTTAGGGGAGGAAAGGGTTTGTTTGGCTTACACTTCCAGGTCACAGTTCATCACTGAAAGAAGTCGGGGCATGAACTCAAGCAGAAGCTTGAAGCAGAAACCATGGAGGAATGTGCTTGCTAGCTCATAACCTCAAGCTCAATTAGCTTTTTCCATTCAGCTCAGTACTACCTGTTTAGGGAATGCCACCCACCATTGGATGGTCTCTCCTACATAGCTAAACAGCCAAGACAACACTACCCCCAGCAGACATGACCATGTAAATTCGATCTGAGAATTCTTTAGCCTAGGCTCCCTTCTCAGGTGACTCTAGGTTGTGTCAAGTCGACAGTTAAAGCTAACTAGGTCTGTTCTTATTTTTTTCTTTTGTAGAGACAAATCTCACTCTGTATTCCAGGCTGGCCTGGAACTTACTGTGTAACTCAGGCTGGCCTCCTACTCACAATCCTCCTGCTTCTGCCTTTGGAATGTTGGGAATGCAGATACATTCCACCAGGCATGGCTTGCCAAAGCCTGATCTCTTCCTAAAACTGGGTCTTACATTTTCTGAGACTCAGTAAGTTTACTAAGCCCCAGTGATGCTCCTGTCTCCACCTTCCTCAGAGCTGGGGTTGCTCCAGTGCCATGCCTGCCTACTTTACTGACTCCATGCTGACTGCCATGATGGCGATAGACACCTATCCCTCTGGAACTCTAAGTCACAAACAATATAATTTCATTTTTATTTATGGTTGTGTAAAATTTAATTGTGTATAGGCACTATATATTTTTGTGTGGAACAGAGATTTAAAATTACATCTATCTATCTATCTATCTATCTATCTATCTATCTATCTATCTATCTATCTATTTCTCTATCTATCTGTCTGTCTATCTACTTATCTGCTCACCCACCCACCCACCCACTCATCCACCCATCTATCCATCTAGCTCTGTGTGTGTGTGTGTGTGTTTATATATTTGTATGTATCAGCCATGAAATCAGAAAGGAAATCATGAGAGAGGAGAGATCTTAAGAGAGTTGAGTTGACAAAGAGAGAATAGTAGAGTACATGTGACATGAAAGCAGAAATGGGGATATCCAGAGAAACTATGGGAACCAGGAAGAGAGTGCAGGGGACGTGGGAGAGGGGGATGAGTTAGAACAAAGTATAATGATATACACGTATAAAGTGTCTTCACAAAACTCTTTACTTTGTATGCTGACCTAGAATTAATTTTAAAAAGAATTACTTTTTGTGTGTATCTGGATGTATATCTGAATAGTTCCTTGAAGAACTCTTTCAATGCTAGATTCTTTGCAAACTGCTCCCTTAGCCTTTGGAAAACTTGAGGAGATATCATAAGAGAAAACCCGTGGAATGTAGAGACTACACAGGCTACACTTGACTATGTAGAGTTAGACTCGGAACACTGTGTTGGCTGGTTTTCTGTCACTGTGACAAAATTTTTCATCAAATCAATCAAAAAGGGAATGGGGAAGGGGAGATGGTTCAGTCGGTAAACTACCTGCCTCATAAGCATGAAGAACTGATTCAGTTTCCAGTGACCATAGCCATGGCTGACTGAATTTTTAATCTTCCTGCCTCTACCTCCCAAGTGTTAGGTTAGAGGTATGCACAAGAATGCTGTCTTAGGGTTTCTGTTGCTGTGAAGAGACATTATGACCACGGCAACTCATAAAGGAAAAAAACATTTAATTGGGGTGGCTTGCATTTTCGGAGGTTTAGTCCATTATCATCATAGTGGTGTGTAGCAGACATGGTGCTGGAGAAGGAGCTGAGATTCCTACTCCTTGACTTGCAGGCAACAGGAAGTGGTCTGTCTCACTGGGCGGTATCTTGAGCATGTATGAGACCTTAAAGCCCACCTCCCCAGGGACACACTTACTCCACAAGGCCACACCTCCTAATAATGTTACTCCCTTGGGGACCATTTTCTTTGAAACCACCACAAATACCTTGTTTATGCAGTGTGGTATTGGAACCCCTGGCTTCAAGCATGCTGGGCAAATGCTCTTCCAACTGAGTTGCATCATCTCCCATTTTTATAACCAGAAGAAATCATAGACATCACTGGACTCACTCAGCAATCATTGGAAAGAGATAGAAAATAGGAATCATGTCGTGGAAGTTAAAATTTCAAAACAGCATGTGCAGCTGTGAGATTAAAACCAGCCCTGCATTTATCATGTGGCACAGATGAGATTCTTCTCCCAGAGTTTCAATGATCAGGGTTTTCTTATTATAAGAATAATGCACATTTTTCTATAAGAAATGTAGTCGGTCATTACTCTTGATTTTTCTATATTTTTTTTTGTCTCCTTTTCCCCCCTACATATCTTGGGAGTTTGATGGAGAAGAAAGGGTCTAGAATTAATGTGTGGCTCAAGTCAATTCTTTTTTTGTCCAATGGTATCTACAGAATGCAAAAGATTAACCAGTGCTTCTCAACCTTCATGTGAGTCATGTGGGGTTGAATGATCCTTTCACAGGGGTCACATATCAGCTATCCTATATTTATATTACAATTCATAACAGTGGCAAAATTCCAGTTATGAGGATGCAACAAAAATAATTTTATGGTTGGAGGTCACCACACCATGAGGAACTGTATTAAAGAGTCCTGGTGTTAGAGAGGTTGAGAACCACTGGAGTAGACACACCTGTTCTAGGTCAAGTAGAACTTGGTAACTCTCACTGCTCTGTATAAGCCTGTTTGTACAAATACAGATGTCTTTGCTTTTGTTTCTCTTCATGTGTGTATGGTGTGTGTGTGTATGGTGTGTGTGTGTGTGTGTGTGTGTGTGTGTGTGTGTGTGTGTGTGCTGGCACACGTGGAGGTGAGAGATAATCTCTCATGTGAGTCCCCACACTCCTCTTGGTTTGAGATTTGAGACAGGAGACAGGGTTACCACCTGTTGTTCCCTTCTGTGTAAACTGGATATGGCTGGTCTCGGGAGCTTCTGAGCATCATCCCGTTTCTGCTTCCCACGTCCTTGTAGAAGCTCTGAGATTCCAGATGTTTGCTGTCTTATCTAGCTTTCCCCAGGTTTGGGAAATCCGAACTCAGGTCCTCAGGCTTGCACAGCAGCCCTCTTATATCATATGGTTCTTGATACCAGAGAAAGTCGAAAGGTGTTTTTGCAGATCTACTGAGGAACATTTCTACGGAATCCTACAAATAACAGGTGGTTGCAATCCATCCCATAAATGTGAACTAGCAATCCTTTCTCATTTCTTTTAAAATTGTCCCTTGTAGCCCCTTTGAGTTTTTTTTAATGGGGAAAAGATATGAGGATATTTCTTGCCCAAATTTCCTTATTTTGAGTGTGTGAATTGAGCATAGAGACTTTTCTGGATTGTCTAAGTGAACCTGTTCTCCTTAATTAAGTCACTTAGGTTGGTGATGTTATTTGAGCGACAATAGCCTAGAAGTCCAATACACTACAGAAAGATACCTCTTAACATACTAGACACCAAAGGTATTAAACTGCCTGGCAGGTGGAAGTGTGTACTAGTTAATGGTGCTGTGGGCCCTTGTGATATTCAAAGCAAACACATTTACTTAAAGTGCCTTGTTTAACCTCTGCTATAAGCCTCTTGAGCTAAGTACTGTTCTCCTTTTGTAGATGAGTAAATAGAATTCAGGATATGAGCTCATTCTCTCCAAGTCTCTGAAAATGCAAGGAGCAGATCCAGCTCTCTCAAACCCAGCTCAACAGCTTTGTTCTTGATTATTTCTGCAATGCATGGCTGTGCTAGAGGCAGCCTGGAATATGGTCCTGACAGGATTTCCATGTCATATATCATACCTCCTTCACGAGTGTGGTGCACATTTGTATGTATGTGTGTATATAAGTCCTCTTTCCTGTGAGGACGCCTGTGAGGACACCTGTGGGGACATCTGTGAGGATATTTGTGAGGACACCTGTGGGGACATCTGTGAAGATATTTGTGAGGACACCTGTGGGGACATCTGTGAGGATATTTGTGAGGACACCTGTGGGGACATCTGTGAGGACACCTGTGAGGACATCTGTAAGGACACCTGTGAGGACACCTGTGAGGACATCTGTGAGGACACCTGTGAGGACATCTGTGAGGATATTTGTGAGAACATCTGTGAGGACACCTGTGAGGACATCTGTGAGGATATTTGTGAGGACATCTGTAAGGACACCTGTGAGGACACCTGTGAGGACATCTGTAAGAACACCTGTGAGGACATCTGTAAGGACACCTGTGAGGACACCTGTGAGAACACCTGTCAGAACATCTGTGAGGATATTTGTGAGGACATCTGTAAGGACACCTGTGAGGACACCTGTGAGGACACCTGTAAGGACACCTGTGAGGACATCTGTGAGGACATCTGTAAGGACACCTGTGAGGACACCTGTGAGAACATCTGTGAGAACACCTGTGCGGACACTTGTGGAAGTCAGGTATTGACATAAGGAGGTCTTCCTCAACCTCTTCACCACCTTGCGTTTTGAGACAGGGTCTCTCACTGAACCCCAAAGCTCACCAATTGGCTAGAATTGAGGGCCAGTGTGTTCCAGGGATGCTCCAATCCTTACCTCCTAGCATTGGTGTGCACTTCCATGTCTGGCTCTTTACACAGATTTTGAGGATTTGCTCTTAGGCCCTCTTGCTTGCATAATAAACACTTTACCCACTGAGCCATTTCCACAGACCCATAACAGCATATTTTAATCTTGAAAAAAGTTATTCTCCCCAGAGATATTGAACTTGTGATACATGCAGGTGTTGAGAGGAGTAAACTGAGTGCTGGAGCTACGGGCATGTGCCACCATGCCCAACTACCAGCTTTGTTTCCGTCCATCTCCTGCAAAGTAATGTCATATCTATCAGACCCTCATTCCCAAGCTACAGACCCAACCAAAACACTATCACTAACAGCATAGGCAACAACTAACTTCACATTTACAATCAAACTGTAAAGCAAATATCTTAGCTGATTTTCTGATGCTTTCACATTTAGCCACAGAACAGTTATTTAAAAATATATATACAGTAATATATATACAGTCACACCCCAGCACCTTCACAGGGTGGTGGTGGGTTCTAGGCAGGCCATCTACCTACCACTGAGTCGTGCCTCAGTACCTCACTGGGGGATTCTAGGCAGGTGCTCTACCAATGAGCCACACCCCAGCCCCTCACTAGGGGATTCTAGTCAGGTGCTCTACCACTGAAACACACCCCAGCCCCTCACTGGGGTACTCTAGACAGGTGCTCTACCACTGAATCACATCCCTAGTCATTGTTACAGAATTTTTGGCTGCAGTGTTTCATGCCAAGTTGAGGCTGTGTTAAAGAAGCTTTGATATGTAAGCAAACAGCCTGGTGGAAAGCATGGCTGCACCTGCGAGAACAAACACCCTTCCTGCTGTTAGCTAAGCTCACCTGATCCTCTGGATTTGATCTGTGTTTATCTGGCTTCCTCCGCGTGTCCCAGCCCCACCTTCCACTTTCAAGCTGTGACAGCTTCTGCTCTAAGCAGGATTAGGAGCATAAACAAATGATAATTGTCTTCCAACTCATCTTCACCTCTCCTCTCTCCCCACCCCATCTCTTCTTATGCATTAAGTATCATAACACTCGCAGGATGGGTCTATGAACCATCTGCCTCGATGGAAAGAGAGCTGTTGAGGAGAAATCATGTGCAGATTAAAGGCTGTCTCCTCCTGTCACTCAGACAAGCACATATCAGCTTGGCTCTGCAGTACACAAGAGGGGTGAGTCGACTGTCTGGCCCATTTAAGTTGCATAAAATTAGGATTGCGTGGTTGGACAAATTCCACAAAAAGGACCAGCCAGAGCAGTTCTGAATGGATAGCTCAGTGGGATTTTGAAAAATATAGGTTGGAAAAGAAGCTCATGTAGTACATCGAACCTGGGCTAAAAGCTAAAGGCAGTGGAATAGAATATTTGTTCAAGGGCTGGAGAGATGGATCAGCAGTTAAGAATACACACGGCTTTTGTAGAGGTCCTGACTTCAGTTTCCAGCACCCAGGCTGGGTGGTGACATGCAGCTCTGGCTCTGGGGGATGCAATGCCCTCTTCCAGTCTCTGCAGGTGCTAACTAACATGCACATATCTCCCTTGCACATACACATCATTGAAAAACACAATACAAGGTATTTAAAAGCTTTTTTTTAAAATCGACTGTGCACTTAGTGTTTTAGGTACTTGTGTTGTTGTTGTGACCCACAAAGGAGTTTACTTAAGGGAGGAGGGGCTTATTTGACCTCAGTCTGTTGTGGGGAGGGATTGTGGTAGCAAGAGAGTGAGGCACATGATCCTGTCGCATCTGTAGTTAGGAAGCCCAGAGAGATGAACACTAGTGCTCAGATCCGTTTTGCCTTTGATTCTGCTCAGGACCCCAGCCCATGAAACAGTGTAGCCTACAAACAGGGTAGGTCTTCTCACTCCAACTAAACCACCCAGAGGTTTCTTTCTTAGGTGACTCTTAATTCTACCAAGTCGACTCAAGATTAAACATTATAGCTCCATAGTGAGAGCTTTCTTGAGAATGAAAGAAAAAAAGCATTTGTATATTTATACTGAGATGGAAAAATAGTCACGGTGCCACAGACACAAGACCACGTTTTGTGTGAGTCTTCTATAAGCCACAATGCATCGTGGGGACATTATCCCTGTGGATATTGGTGGTGTCGATTAAGTGAGCCAGGAATTGCTGTCCTTAAAGATCATACGTCATCCAAAATAGCTTTTAAAAAATGCTAGAGGAAAAAAGCCACATCAAATGGGAGCGGGGCCCTGATAGCAGTCCAAATTGAGAGTGATTTATGATCATGGGTAGTCAATACTAGTGGGTCCACATCAATTTTATATCTAATTTAAAATTTTGAGCTCTCAATGTGCTCATTAAAGAGTATAATGGATTTACATATTTTAATTATGTTTTATGGATTGTGAACATAATGTAATTAAGAGACTTTTCAGGGGTGTGATTAATGAGCAGGGTGGCCAGACATATGGCGGGAGACACTACAATGAGTGGACTCAGGGTGAGCAGAGTCCAGACCCACAGCTGACAGCCCTGACCACAGCGTAAAAGTCACTGTTCATGGAGGTAGAATTGGAGCCTAATGATGCTGTGTGGCAGGAACAAGGCACTCTGAAGAGCCGTCAAGTACTGGAGTGGGCATGCGCCGCTCAGGAGCCCCCTTTTCTCTGCCTGTCTACAGTCTCTTCTTTCCATTCCTCACACTCTCCACAGTGCTGATACCATAGCTTGCAGACACATTGATTGCTTTGTTTTGTTTTTTATTGGTTAGTTAGTTTTGTTTTTGTTTTTTTGGTTTTTTGAGACTGAGTTTCTCTGTGCAACTTTGGTGCCTGTCCTGGATCTCGCTCTGTAGACCAGGCTGGCCTCGAACTCACAGAGATCTGCCTGGCTCTGCCTCCTGAGTGCTGGGATTAATGGCGTGCACCACCACTGCCCGGCTTGGTTTGTTTGCTTTTGAGACAGGGTCTCATGTAGTTCAGGTTGACCTCAAACTTGCTTTGTAGCTGAGAATGACTTCAGAGCTTAAAAAAAATAAAGACTTATTTTATCTTTAATTAATTATGTATATGCATGTGTGTCTGTGTCTGGATATGCTCAAGTAGGCTACCCCAAGGAGTACCTGATATGGGTGCTTGTCCTTTAGGGGAGCTGCAAGTGCTTTTAACCAAGGTGCCATCCTTCTAGCCGTGACCTCTAGCTTCTTGGCCTCCTGCCTCAATCTCCTAGGTGTTGGCATAAACCACCATTGACTGGTTTATTTATCTATCCATTCCTCCATCCATTCTTCACTCATTCATTCCTTTTAAGGCAGGATGGATGGAGATGGAACATACGCTCTTGTGTTAAATAAGCATTCTATCACTGAGTTACATCCCCAGCCTTTGGGTTTTTGAGAACAAGTCTAGAGCCTGCTGGATTGGAACTCAAGATCCTCTTGTGTGGGTCACCATGCTCAGTGACTGCTGGTTTTTGTAAATGAAGTGTGTTGGAAGAAGCCATGCCCACTTGTCATGCCCACTTATTTACATACTGTCTGTGGTTGCTTTTGCGTTACGATTCAAAGCTCTTCAAAGACACTAGGCGCTGAGCCTGCTTTAGGCCATCTGTTCTACTCAAATTCATCTAAGCTGACTTGCTGGCTGTGCCTTTGGATAGGAGCTTAGCGTCCCTGCATCCCGTTTCAAAGGGGGATACTGATAAAAACTCATAGAAAGTTCTTGATCGATCTACCGAGTCATCTGCCCAGCTCTAAACACCCATCTTCCATACCACGGTCCATGTGTCTCATTTGAATACTTCCCCAGAGAACACAAGGGCAAAGAGAAGTAAGATAAAGATCCCATTAGCAATCACATCTATCTTTTTTCAGTACTGGGACTGAATGCAAGGCTTAGGATACCTACTCTACCACCAAACTACATACCAAGTCCTTGGTTATTTTGTGATAGGGTCTGGCTATGTGCTCCAAACATATCAAAGCATCCTGGTTAGCCTGTGTTGGCTATAGACTCATGCCTAGCTTGTGCCAGTCTCCAAAGTGCTGGGATGACAGGTATGCAACATTATCCCAGTTCATTTCTCACCAGTTTGTGTGTGTGTGTGTGTGTGTGTGTGTGTGTGTGTGTGTGTGTGTATGTGCACCTATGTCTTTTCCTATGTAAACAGGTATGGAGGACAGCCTTAGATATAGTTCTTCAGACACTATCCACCTTGTTTTGTGAGCCAGACTTCTCATTGGCCTGGAACTCATATGTAGGCTATGCTGGCCGGCCAGCAAGCCCCAGGATCCAGCTGTCTCTGTCTCCCCAGCACTGGGATTCTATCACATGTCACCCCACACCTGACTTTTTACATGGGTTCTGGGGAATCAAACTCAGATCCTTATGTTTGCATAGTAAACCTTTTAACTGGGTTATCTGCCTAGCGGCCCCTGTCCCATTTTTAATGTGAATTTGAGCCTTTGATTTTTCTCGAGTACAGCATGTACCTTAGAGTTTATTGCAGGAATTAAAAACGGCAAGAATTTTAATGATGATTTATGGGTTAAAAACACCATGCACACAGCAGCAGAAGGTAAACACCCAGGAGAGTGCAGCCCCCTCTCTTACCTTCTTTCCTTTCCTCTCCTTCTTCCTTTCCCCCTCCAGTATCCTCTAAAGAGGAGACACATCATTCACAGCTGTCATCTCATTTTGCCTAGTAATCTTCGCAATGTCTGCCTGTCTGCAGTAGGAGAAGGGCCTGGACCCACCTGGGCTGAGTGATTCCCCTCTCCTTTGTCCACATCCTTGTTCCCTACTCCTATTCCTTCCCTCAGCCAATTAAGAATCTCTTGGAGTTTCTCTCCTTAGATTTACAGTTGGCCTCGAGGGGGAGCCCAAGACTTCCTCATATTGGCAGCTGGGCTCGGAGGCAGACAGAAAAACCACGGGATCCTCAGCCAGTGCTCTGGGTTAAAGGGTCAGATAATTAAAGAGATGAATGTCAGAGGGAGGGTCAAATCTGGTTGTCTGAAGGCTTTTCCTCAATTAAGACACTACGTTTTGATGGGTGTGACAGAGGCAGGAGGATTGCTGCAAGCGAGGTGCCGATCCAGATGACATAGCAAGACCCTATCTTAAAAAACAAGCAAACAAACAAAAAACCAAACCAAATCAAGACAAAAGTCTTATAGAACACTACTTCCTGTGTTTCTTGCTCCTTTCATTATGTGGTTCTAGCGCCTTTCATTGGTGCTAGAGGCACTAAACCATCTTCCACAGGCTTGGAAGTTGATGTGTTTTGCATCCTATCATCATTTCCCCTTTAGAAGGCTGGGTGACAGCCTGGGTGGGATGTTTGGACCAGTTTATTCAGATCCTGCAGGGAATCGTTCCCTACTCCTAAAAGAATCTTTATTTGTCTTCCTTTGTGTTCATCCTCATGGTAGAGAAGGCCTTGAAAGACAGAAATGGAGTTCTAAAAACAACAACGAAACCAGAGGCCAGGGGCCCCTCCAGGCTCATGCTTCGTTCACTTTGGGTTAAAACAACTTTCTGATACGGAAAGTATGTGACATGGTTTGTCTGGAGGCTAGGCTGATGTTTCAGAATAAAGGTTGCAAACAGAAACAGAAGGTCTGAGAGCATGGCTCAGTAGTAGAACACTTGCCTAGAATCCCCCAGTGAGGGGCTGGGGTATGGCTCAGTGGTAGAGCCCCTGCCTAGAATCCCCCAGTGAGGGGCTGGGGTGTGGCTCAGTGGTAGAGCACCTGCCTAGAATCCCCCAGTGAAGGGCTAGGGTGTGGCTCAGTGGTAGAGCACCTGCCTATAACCCCCCAGTGAGGGGCTGGGGTGTGGCTCAGTGGTAGAGCACCTGCCTAGGATCCTCCAGTAAGGGGCTGGGTGTATGGCTCAGTGGTAGAGCCCCTGTCTAGAATCCCCCAGTGAGGGGCTGGGGGTGTGTTTCAGTGGTAGGGCACCTACCTAGAATCCCCCAGTGAGGGCTGGGGTGTGGCTCAGCAGTAGAGCACCTGCCTAGAATGCCCCAGTGATGGGCTGAGAGTGTGGCTCAGCAGCAGAGCACCTGCCTAGAATTCCCCAGTGAGGGGCCAGGGGTGTGACTCAGTGGTAGGACACCTGCCTAGAATCCCCCAGTGAGGGGCTCAGTGTAGAGCACCTGCCTAGAATCTCCCAGTGAGGGGCCAGGGGTGTGGCTCAGTGTAGAGCACCTGCCTAGAATCCCCCAGTGAGGGGCCAGGGGTGTGGCTCAGTGGTAGGACACCTGCCTAGAATCCCCCAGTGAGGGGCTGGGGTGTGGCTCAGTGTAGAGCACCTGCCTAGAATCCCCCAGTGAGGGGCTGGGGTGTGGCTCAGTGGTAGAGCACCTGCCTAGGATCCCCCAGTGAGGGGCTAGGGTGTGGCTCAGTGGTAGAGTGGTTGCTTAGAATCCCCCAGTGAGGAGATGGAGGAATGGTTCGGTAATAGACTGTTTGCCCACCATTCACAAGTCT
The DNA here is from genome assembly GCF_949786415.1 of Peromyscus eremicus. NCBI lineage: Eukaryota > Metazoa > Chordata > Mammalia > Rodentia > Cricetidae > Peromyscus > Peromyscus eremicus. Next base: position 23,262,059 of record NC_081438.1, on the reverse strand, counting down.
CTGCATTTGGTCTCTAGCACTGCAATAATGATGATGATGATGATGATGATGATGATGATGATGATGATGATGACAATGACGATGATGATAAATTATAATAATAAAGAAGATAGGAATTTTGGAAAATACTGACAGCATGTTGGGGGATCAAAGTGCCGAAAGTTTTGAGCTGTAAGGGGAATGGGTCAGTGGCTACCATCTATCAACATGAGCAGGACAAAAGGTAGATTAGGTTCTCAGGGGAGAGAGAAGAAGGGTTTGGAAATCTGTGTTTGCTGTGTTTGCAATGTACCCCCCCACGACCCCCGCCAAGTTATGTGTGTTGTCTCTCTGTTTGTGTGTAGACTTGAGTGCAGGAATCCACAGAGACTGAAAGAGGGAGTCAAAATTGGATCGACACATGTTTGTGAACCATCTGACATCAGTGCTGGGGGTAGACCTGCTCTGACCTGCCGAGTCAACTCTCCAACCCCCATTGCTGTATCTGGTTTGCTTGCAGACTCCTGGAAAAGAGCTGGACGGGGTCAGATGCTCAAGACGCTCTCAGGCAGTAGTTAGAAATGCAGATTTCAATTCATGAGGGCAGAGAAGGGGAGACAAGAAAGGTCAACACAGGAAACAGCACTAAGAAAGGGAGGAATAAGAAGATGTCTGGTGGGAATGACGCTATGATTTTATCTGGGTTGTTTCCCAGAAGCCTGGGGGTTGAAGCCTTGGTCTCCATCCTATGGGATTATTTTGAGGTGGTGGAAAGAAGTTATGTCAGTGGGGGTGTTCTCGTTTCATCCAGTTGCTGTGATAAAACTCTAAGTGAAAACAATGTAGGGGGGAAAAGGGTTTATTTCAGCTTCCTGGTCATAGTCTATCATTGAGGAAGATCAGGGCAGAAACTCAAGCAGAAACTGTAAAGAAGCGTTGCTTGTAGGCTCCTGCTCAGCTAAGCTTCCTTAGACAGCCCAGGACCATCTGCCTAGGGAATGGTGTCACCTATGGTGGTTGGGGCCCTTCTACCTCCATTAATAATCAAGACAATCTTCTGCAGATATGCCCATAGGCCAGTCTGTTCTAGGAAATTCCTCATTTGAAGAGTCTCCTCTTAGATGACCCTGGGCTGGGTCGAGTTGGCAATTAAGGCTAACCAAGGCAGATGGTGTGCCCTAGCCTTTTCCTGTCTCTGTCTTTTCTTCCTACCTGCTGTGGAGGGAAGTAGCTGCCTCCTTCATCACGTGCTCCAGCCATAATGTTTCTGCCTCATACGCTAAAGCAATTGAACCAACTGACCATGAAAACTCTGAAGCCAGGAATTGAAACACACCTTTTCTTCTTTAAGTTGTCTTGGGTGTTTTGTCCCAGAGACAGAAGGGAGCAAGTTTTATAGAGAGATGTAACCTAAAGACAGAAAGGACATTGATTGCTATGGCTGAGCATGCCATTAACTCTTGGCAGGTAAAGACTGCCAAGCCATCCATTAAGGGATAAATGTAGAATTCTGTGCCTGTCTTAGGTAGTGTTCTGTTGCTGTGAAGAGACACCACGACCACAGTGACTCTTATAAAGGAAAGCATTTAATTGGGGCTTGCTTACAGTTTCAGAAATTTAATATGTTATCATCATGGTGGGAGCCTGGTGGCATGTAGTACAGTTATGTGCTGTAGAGCTGAGAGTTCTACATCCAGATCTGCAGACAGCAGGATGAGAGAGCCACTGGTACTGACTTGGGCTTTTGAAACCCCCAAAGTCCACCCCCAGTGATATACTTCCTCCAACTAGGCCACACCTTCTCCAACAAGACCACATCTCCTAATCCCTCTCAGGTAGTGTCACTCCCAGAAGACCAAACATTCAAATATATGAGCCTATGGGGGCCATTCTTATACAAACCACTACAGTGGCACATATATGTGTCCATATTCAGGAGTGTGTGGATGCGCATGAAGGTGTGTGTACTGGCTTGTGGAGGCCAGAAGACAACCTCAGGTGTCATTTCTCAGGCACATTGCTTTTGGAGACAGGGTCTCTCATTGGTCTGGGACTCACCAAGTAGGCTAGGCTAGTTGGCCAGTGAATCCTAAGGATCCTCTAGTTTCTCCACCCACATCCCCTGCGCTGAGATTGCAAGTGAGTACCATCAACCCACCTGTTTTACATAGGTTTTGAGAATTGAATGGTCCTTACGTTTACACAACAAGCACTTTGCTCCAGTCCTACCTGGGAAATTTCGATGGAGGTATTTTTTTCTTCCCCTTAGGTGGGTCTGCTCAAATGCTAACATCAAGCATTGCAGAATTCTCAATGGGTATCTTCCACTCTTCCCTGTCAACAAGGATATCTGTGAACAAGAAAACATCTGGAATTTCAAGTACTTCCTCCTCCAGATTAATTACAGTAGCAATAGCTTTCCTTGACTAATAAGAAGTCAGAGCAGTGGGAAAGTCTGCTTCCTGACTTTTCTAAGCATCTGGGATTCTGCTCTCTTATGAGGTCCAGCTACTTATTCTCTCTGAGTTTCAATTTCCTTATTTGTAAAACAGCCACAATAATCACATTAAGGGGATGTTTTTGGAGACTTCCATTCTGCACCATTAATTTTCCTGGAGCCTGGCATGGTTAGGCACTCAATAAATGTTAGCTCTCTCTTCCCCCACCCCCTACCAGCATTTGATTACCACGAATTTGATTACTTTGGCCTGAGCCAACTCCCTTAACAAATGTTTCCACCTTAGATTAAAATTAATTCAAAGACAGGGACCAGCCACACATCCTGTATGGGACTAAGAAAATGGCATTAATTTTGTAAATTAATAAATATGCAAATGGAAGCTTTGTATGGAATCAGCTATATAAGCAGGAAGTGAATTGTATTGTAAATTATTCACCGCCATATGGAACAGATACCCTTGACTTAGCATGTGAGACAGAGAAAGCTGCCACAGACCCTGCTGTAATGGCTTCTGAGAGTGAATGACATGTTGGTCCCAAGGCAACCCTGGGGTTGTGGCTGCTGAGTCACAGGGCTGATTCTGGAGTGGCAGCAGAAGGCCTGTGGTGAGCAGGTTGCTATCCACCCACTGCCCTGCTGAGAACAACAGGAGTCAGAATGCCTTGAGGCGACCAGCAGCATGATCTCTTGTGAATTGCCCAATTGCTTTGGTCATACTGCTCAGAGAGGTCACAGGCGGAGGAGGGCTCTCCAGGGCTTCCAGCACCTGGGCTGGGGTAACCAGCAATACCAACTTCAAGGCAGGTGTGACTGGCCTGGGGAAATCAGAGTTACTGCTAGATTGATTCATCAATCATTAAAAAACAAATAGTCTGAGAACTGTGCAGGTGTTCTATATTGTACTAAATAGATGCTGGAGGGCTAAGCCTTCCTGTTAGGACTGTTCAGCCCTAGCATCCAGGGAGCTGTTTAAAAATAGATCTCCACGCTCCCACCTCTGGAATTCTGATGCTGAATGGTCGATCAGGGACCTGAGAATCTGTTTTCCAATGTCTCCCCACTTCTTATAAGGTCCCAATGCCAGATGAAAGTATAATTCCACCAAAGATCAACCTGAGGGAGCCAATGAGTGTATTGGGGTTGCTTACAGAGCATGGGTGACGGAACACTGTCAGGAAAATCGTTGACCCCAAAGCAGCTGTGCCGGAAAGTTTGTCACCCGGAATGGATGATGCCTACTCCAATGTCACACAGGTAGAGCCCCTTGTGTTTAACCTCCCCACAGCTTACACACTCTAACATCTCTCAGACCTGGAAGCCACGTGCCATTAGGGCAGAACTGCATAGGAATGGCTGGGAGGAGCAGCTGGAATCTCAAGTGAGATTCCAAAGACCCTTGCTACCCCTTCCCTTTCTGGGGGCATGTCAACCATCTGCAGGCAGGGTCTTGATGGTCTGCAAGTGGGAAAAGATGACCCAAGGACGATGGCTGTGGTCTTACTCAGAGGATAGAGTTCCATGAACGCTAATGAATACTCAGGTTTGGGGATCATGGCTGATGAAATGCTTTTCTTTTTGATTCTGGCCTTCAAGGGTCTAAAGACATAAGCAAGAAACCAGGTGTCCTAGTTACTTTTGTCACTGCTATGATCAAATGATCAAATGTCTGATCGAAGCATCTTAAGGGAAGGAGGTTACTTTTGGCTGTGGTTTAAGGGGGATCATTCTATCACGGTGAGGAAGACACGGGAGCTGGCAAGGAAGGCATGGTGGCAGGAACAGGAAGCCGGCTGGTCATTTTTTGTTTGGTTGTTGTTTGTTTTTAGAGACAGGGTTTCCCTGTAGCCCTGGCTGTGCTGGAACTCACTCTGTAGCCCAGGCTGGTCTCGAACTCACAGAGATCCGCCTGCCTCTGCCTCCCGAGTGCTGGAATTAAAGGCATGGACCACCACCGCCTGGCTGGTTATTTATTTATTTTTTCACCTGCATTCAGGAAGCAGAATGTGAACAGGAAATGGGGTTGTGCCCAAACAGCTCAAAGCCTGACCCCCGTGGCCCACTTCCTCCAGAGAGAGGCTCCAATGCCTGTGGGTTCCACCACCTACTCAAACACTGCCAACAGTGAGCCTGTTGGGGATATTGCACGTTCAAACTGCACAACCAGGCATGGTGGTACACATGCACATATGTCTTCCTTGAACCTGGGAAGTAGAGGGAGGAGGCTCATGAGTTTGGGGCCATCTTGGGCTCCGTAGTGAAAGCTGGTATCCAAAACAAAGCAAAAGAAAGGATGTAGGTGCAAAGACGTGGTTAGAATTCTGGACCAAATGGTGACTTTCCTTCTTTTTGCCTATAAACTTAGTTGCAGAGCCGGGATTGAGTCCAGGAAAGAAAGGAAGAATGAAATCTAGCTCAGTTGATTGGGGAGGCTTCTGGTAGGGAGACTTAGTTGAGGCCAGCTCAGAATAGCAAGTCCAGATTAGATACAAAGAGCAGACAAGAAGACTTCCAAAGTTGGAGGCTCCTCCTGCCCTAGGAGGTAGGATTCAGAGGTGAGCTCAGGTTGAAGGGTCAGGGATCTGAAATGGGCCTGTTCTAGAATGACATTTGAAAATGAACTTTTAGAGACTGAGAAGATAGCTCAGTAAAGTGCTGCTGCACAAGTGCACAAGATCTGAGTTTGATCCTCAGAACCCACATAAAAAATGTGGTGACATGCTTGTAATCCTGATGCTGGGGAAGTGGAGACAGGTAGATCACTGGGGCACACTGGCCAGTCAGCCTAGCTTACTATGTGAGCTCCAGGCCAGTGAGAGAGCAGCACTGGTTCTAGGCAGGTGCTCTACCACTGAGCCACACCCCAGCCCTTCACTGGGGGATTCTAGGCAGGTGCTCTACCACGGAGCCACACCCCAGCCCTCACTGGGGGATTCTAGGCAGGTGCTGTACCACTGAGCCACACCCCTGCCCCTCACTGGGGGATTCTAGGCAGGGGCTCTACCACTGAGCCACACCCCAGCCCTCACTGGGGGATTCTAGGCAGGGGCTCTACCACTGAGCCACACCCCAGCCCTCACTGGGGGATTCTAGGCAGGGGCTCTACCACTGAGCCACACCCCAGCCCTCACTGGGGGATTCTAGGCAGGTGCTCTACCACAGAGCCACATCCCAGCCCCTCACTGGGGGACTCTAGGCAGGTGCTGTACCACTGAGCCACACCCCAGCCCCTCACTGGGGGATTCTAGGCAGGTGCTCTACCACTGAGCCACACCCCAGCCCCTCACTGGGGGATTCTAGGCAGGTGCTCTACCACTGAGCCACACCCCAGCCCCTCACTGGGGGATTCTGAGCAGGCAGTCTCCACAAAGATACCTCCCCAGCATTATTTTATTTTTGTATGTAATCCAAGCAGCTTTGAATTCATGATCCTCCTACCTCAGTCTTCCTAGTAGCTGGGATTACAGGTGTGTTTGAAGAACCACAATTGGTGGTAACTATTATTTTATTTAGATAAATAATTGGTGCCCTAGGCCAAAGCTACCTCCACAGCACGTCCGCTGATTCCAGCTGCTGCTTCTGCCCTCTGAGCCGTCCCTTGTTGTCCCACCTGCCATCTGTTCGTTCATCCTCTCCAAAGCCTCTGATCCTGGCCCCTCCACCTCTCATTGCCAAGATAAACATCCCCATGGACCTACAGGAGCTAGCTGTGTTTGCCATCCCTGGAGATATCTCATTTTACAGCTGGGCAAACACCAGCATGCAAAGTTCATGTCTTAGCAAAGTCATGCCGTTACAGAAATGTCTGGGCAGCAGGTGGCAAAATGGTGTTGTTGTCAGAACCATATAGATAATCACGCCTCGCTGCTAATCATTTCCTTCCTAGTTCAAGTTCACGGTTTATTATTTACAAAGGGTGTCTGTGTGCATTACCTCATCCACTCTTCCCCATAGTCCACTCTTTCGGCATGGTGTGATTTCATATGATGGTTCTGAGGCTGTAGAGCTGGAGAGCATGAAGCTGTTCCACTTAGGGGCATGGCTCAGCAGTAGAGTACGTCCTACCCTTTTCTCTTTTTAAAACTTCGTTTTTATTTGTTTTTACTTTAAATCTTATGGAAAGTAGTAAATCAAAACATTACACGCCAAAATTAACCAGACCTAATGACGATACAATTCAATGACATTCTGCATAGTCAGAGTAACCATTTGGAACAGAAGATGTGGGACTTCACACTGGATTTTATATTTTTGCTGTCAAATGTATTTTTTGTACTTATACACTATACGAACTGAAAAAAGCCCATGGCAGAGCCAGAACTAGGAAAATGATTAGCTTTATATCTCTTTTCATAACTCATGTCCATAACTTGTGCTCAGTCCCTCCTCATCCCCTAATATTTAGCCTTTTTTGTTCTCTTTCTACATGTTACATCATTCCAACAAGTACACTTGTTTACATACACACATTTATTATTAGCTAGATCCCACAGATGAGGGAGAGCATGTGTTGTTTTGTTATTTCTGAAACTGTGTGACCTTGCTTAATATTTTATATTCTAAGTCCATCTATTTTCTTGAAAATTTTGTGACTTAATTTTTTTTTAGATCTGGATGCATTATATGTATGTATATGTATATATATGTATGTATATGTATATATGTATGTATATGTGTATATGTATGTATATGTATATATGTTATCATCCATTCATATGTTGATGGACAGCTAGGTTGATTCCAATCTTTGGTATTGTTAATAAAACAGCAACAATCATGGAGATTCAAATATATCTATGGTAAGGTGTGGAGTTCTCTCAGTATAGGCCCAGAAGTGAAATAGGGTTATACTATAATCAGAACACTAGAGTCCCTGTTACCTGTCATTACAGAAAACAATAAGCAGGGAGAATTCATCTTCACTCTGTGTTTCATTTAGAGAGTTGGGATGCTGGGAAGACAAGAGAATCAGCATTCCAAATCATCAGACTTCCCCTTCCCATAGTCAGCTTTATAGGGTGTCTTAGATTTGTTTCTGTTGCTGTGATGAAACACCCAGACAAAAAAGAACTTATGGGAGAAAGAGTTTACTTTAGGTCACAATCCCAGGTTGCAATCCCAGGTTGCAGGAAAGTCAAGGCAGGAACTTGAAGCAATTAATTACATCCATAGAGAAAAGTAGAGAGGTAATTGAACCCACATGTTACCAATCAGCTTACTTTTCCTACTGCTCTACATTTCAGGACCCCAACTCAGGGATGGTACTTCCTGCAGTGGGCTGGATCTTTCCATATCAATGAATGGAATCAAGACAATCTCCCTTGCCACCCAATGGCCAACCTGATCCAGACAATCCCTCACTGAGACTCTCCTGCCAGGCAATTGTAGGTTGTATCTAGTTGACAATTAAGACTAACCATTGCCTATGGAATCCAAATAAGCGCAGTTAGTCATGACAAACTTTTTTTTTTTTTTTTTTTTTTTTTTTTTTTTGGTTTTTCGAGACAGGGTTTCTCTTGTGTAGCTTTGCGCCTTTCCTGGAACTCGCTTTGGAGACCAGGCTGGCCTCGAACTCACAGAGATCCACCTGGCTCTGCCTCCCGAGTGCTGGGATTAAAGGCGTGCGCCACCACCGCCCGGCCCCAGTCATGACAAACTTTTGACTCATCTCTCAGCCAGCTGGCCAGCCTTGTCGCTGAAATTCTTGGAGTTGGTGGATCCTTCCCTGTCACCTCCTACACTGCCCCCTCACCATCGTCTCTCTATATAGTGGGGGGTTCCTATACTCCTGATGAGCGAGGCTTACGTCCCTCCTCGTCCTCACGGTTACATCTGAGTTTGAAGTTAACTCAGGGCAGTTGCCAGTCTGCACATGCTGGGTTACTGCGCCTGTGCAGTTTCCTTCCTGCCATCCGAAGTAGGAATGTGTCATTTTAATGTGGAATACAAAAGTGTCCCTCGCCACTTCCCCACCCCCTTTTCCCTATCACCACTACATTATAAAGACTATGATGTCACTAGGCAGTAAGGCTTTCTAGGCTCTGTTTATACTCTGATGGAACCACCATCGGTTTGTGATTCACAGTGGTAATAAAAGCATGGCAATAACGCTGTGTCTAAAACACTTCTGTCTAAAACCGTATTCCACAATGGACACACGTACATGTGTACGTCGTTAAAGGTTGAGTGGGTCATAGTTGATTAATTTATCATCTTCGTGTGTGTATGGGGAGGTATCTCTGTGCACTTACATATAGAGGGCACAGGATGACCCTAGATGTCATTCCTCAAGCACTTTCTACTTTTAATTTAAGACAGGATCTCTCACTGGTCTAGAACTTCACCAAGTAGACTAGGCTAGCTGGCCAATGAGCTTCTAGGTATCCTCTCATCTCTGCCTCTCATTTCACCATTGTGACATTACTTACCAGCCCAAGCTATCACCCCAGGCTTTTAATGTGGGTTCCAAACGCACATCAACCTCAGGTCCTTACAGCTGCCTAAAATGAGGCAAGCATTTTACCATCTGAGCCATTTCCAATCCCTGTCATCTTAGGTGACACCAGATCGAGCTTCTTCCTTTTCTCATGACATCACCAATCCCATTGGATCAGCACAGAACTGCTATCTCAGAGTGGCACAGAAACATTTCTTAGCCTGAGCAGAGGCTTTCCTTGTGTGACCTGACAGGTCCTGGCATCTGCATAAATGGGTTTACTGTCTGAGCACATCTCTGTTGCATGCTGGAATCCCTCTTCCAAGAGACTCCTGTCTGGACCCATGACTTCTGCTCTGCAATACAGCTGTCCTATGAATTCTTCTTTCCTTGCCCTCCTGGCCAGAGCATTGTCTCCTTCTGCTATTAGAGTCTGTAGTTTCATTTCTCAGTCTTGTTTCTTTCATATTCTTCATTGTCATTTTGAAATATATGTATATTTCTTGAGAAAGAGACCTAGAAAGTGTGTGTGTGTGTGTGTGTGTGTGTGTGTGTGTGTGAACAATTCAAAAACTTTAGGGGTCCTTTATTTTCTCAACAATGCCCCTTCACACACACACACACACACACACACACACACACACACACACACACGGGCACTGACTCACAACTGAGAACCTCCAACACAGCAGCTCTTCTTGGTGTCTCTCTATTCCTGCCTCTGGCATATGTGAATCTTTTCCTGGAGTTTTTCAGCCTGTGCATCCCACCTGTGCCTATATCCACTTTCAGAGTGTGATGTGTGTCATGGTTAGGAGTTCTGTAGCATTCACGTCTTTCCACTGGGTGGAGAGATTTCTTCCCAGCTACTTAGGTGTCCTTGATTTGTCATTTGGAAGTTACGCCACTGACTTGGATGGTGGCCTCTTGTTTGGAGACTTTCCCCTTGCCCCTGACCCCTTTTGGTTAATATACCTATTCACTCACCCACACATTGAGATGCTTCCTGCCACATTTTATAAATAACCGGCAAGTCCTTGAGATTCTCTTTAGTGATTGATTGGAAAATTCGGTGTTGTACAAGAAGGATTAAAAGCAGAAATACAATACTTGGAATCTACTTAAGAATCTCAAAGACTGTCTTGTTTTCTCTAAATCTGTACTGTCATGGCAAAAAGGGGAAGAAAATTCTCATTTGCACCCTGCAGAGTCCCTATTATGATGGAAAGGACACAGGTTTGGAGCTGGACATGTGGTGCACACCTTTAATCCCAGAATTCAGGAGGATCAGGAGTTCAAAGGTAGCCTGGGTCACATGAGATCTTGATTAAAACAATATTAAACAATAATCCTACCTCCTTGCTGATGGAAGGAAGGAAATAAAGAAAGAAAAAATAAAGGGAGGAAAAACAGAAGGTAGAAAGGAAAAAAGAAAGAATGAATGGATGAATGGGCAGGTAAATAAATAGATGGATCCATATATACATAATATATACAATAATATATTATGTATAATATAATTACAACATAATAATATATATTATGACTAGATAAAGTCCATATCTACAGACAAGGATGGAGAGATGCACATGTACATGAATGAATGGGTACATAGATGCATAAATATATAAAAGGATAAATATGTACATGAATAGACAGGTAGAGGATTTGTTAGGGGAACTGGCTTGTGTGATTATGGAAGCTGAGATATTTCATCTGAGGGTACCTGCCAGCTGCAGACCCTGGGATGTCAACGCTATGGCTCCAAACAGGCAAACTAGTGGAAACTCATGAACTGTGGACCAATAGCTGTGGAGCCCCCAAGGGACTGGACTAGCCCTCCGGATATATGGGACAATTGTTTAGCTTGAACGGTTTGGGGGGTCCCAGGCAGGGGGATCAGGATCCCTGGTGCATGAATGCCTTTTTGGAGTCTGGTGCCTAAAGTGTGACACCTTGCACAGCCTTAGTGCAGGGGGGGAGGGGCTTGAACCTGCCTCAGCTGAATGTATCAGGCTCTACTGACTCCCCATAGGAGACCTTGACTTTGAGGAGGTGGGAATGGGGGGAGCGTTGAGAGGGAAAGGCTGGGGGGCAGAAAGAGGGAGGAAGAGGGGGGAATCTGCGGCTGGTATGTAAAATGAATAGAAAATTTCTTAATAATAAAAAAAAGGGAAAAAAAGACTCAAAACAAAAAAATCTCTTGATGTGATTCCAAGTCTGAGACCAAATGCCTTTGGAACCCAGAGAGCAGTGGGTAGAGGTCCTAGTGTCCCAGTGGCTGGGAGCCTGGAACTCTGATGTCAAGGAGAACCTGGAAGACTGATTCCAAGGAGAGAGAAAGGAACTCCTTTTTGTCCACTATCCAAGACCCCAGCTGATTGGATAGTGCTCTCCTTGCTGTGGGAGGATCTTCTCCATGCAGTCCACTGACTCCTGTGACCTCCTCTGGAGAAACCACAGACAAGGCAGCAACTGATGCTCTTGTACCGCTCCCAGTGCTTCACAGTCTAGCCAAACTGACACCAAATTAGCCACCACATTACAAATTGCTCCTGTGCTGCCCTACATACGAGCTTCCTTCTCTATTTTTCCTGTCCGAAAGGTCCAGCCCTCAATCCTCACATTGCCTATATCATTCAGATATCTGATTCCTCCTCTCTTCCCTCCCACTGTGTATCACTTGTGTGTGTGTGTGTGTGTGTGTGTGTGTGTGTGTGTGTGTGTGTGTGTGTGTTTTCCATCTGTAGAGTATCTGACACCATCCCCATGTTCTTTTCTTTTGGAATGATACTGTAGCTCAGTCCACCATCCTTTCTGTTCTGACTCACAGCAATTGCTTCTTTTCTAATCCCACTCCTTGCAGTCTCCTTGGGTAATTTAGAAAGGATAGCATCTGTTGATCAGCCACTGGCACCTCTGCATAAGACCCACCCCACTCTGTGACCTCAAAGAACTTGTTCTTCTCTCTGAATGGGGGAAGGAGAAGAAAGCAGATAATGATGAACCTGGGGGTGGCTTGTGATGTTGGGGGTGGGGGGGAGAAAGCATCATTACCAGATAAGGAGGGAGGTTGCCAAAGCTGCTGTCCATTCTTGGCAAACAATGTTTGTGACTTTCTTAGAGGACAAATGCCATTGCATGTCCTAGTGTTTTAAATCTATATTCTTCTTTTTATGTGCATGAGTCTCTGCAGTTTTGTGTGTGTGTGTGTGTGTGTGTGTGTGTGTGTGTGTGCGCATACTTTTGGAGGCCAGAGTTCTTCCTTGGGTGTTGTTCTTCTGGTGATATCCACATTGTTTTGAAATTTTATTTTATTTGTTATTATTGTGTGAGAGCATATATACCACAGTCCACATGCAGGAGTTTGAGGACAACCTTGTGAAATGAGTTCTCTCCTACTTTTACACAGGTTCCAGAGAGTGAATTCAGGTTGCTAGGGTTGTCCTTTGCCCACTGAGCCGTCTCTTAAGACTCAACTTTGTTTTTTGGAGACAGGAGTAACTTTGTCTTTACTGGCCTTGAGCTTGCCAAGTAGGCTAAACTGGTCATCCAGTGGGTCTGAGTGATTCACCCATCTATGCCTCCCCCGTGCTGAGATTGCAAGTATGCACCACCATGCCTAACTTTTTACATTGGTTCTGGGACTCGAACTCAGGTCTCTAGGCTTGTGCAGTAAGCACTTACTGACTGAGCCAGCTTCTCATCCACCCGACCTAGTCCTGAAACTCCAAAGTCCACTTTCACGATGAAGTTCTCCCCACAGCGTACGCCTGCGCCTGGCCCCTTCTTTGCTGCCTTCATAGCTCCTTCCTGAATTCTCCAGTCATGATGAACTACCACTGCTCTACATGCCCACCATCCTTGTTTTTACCTCATCACAGACCCACCCACGCCACCTCCTATACACCGAGTGCCAGTTCAGGTTAGTAAGAACAGAGAGCGCTGATGATGTTACATATGGACCTTCTCTACTTCTGTCTGCTACTCCCTTGAGCAAGGGGCAGAGTGATCATCTAATAAACCATTTATTTACTGAGTGCCAGCAACGAGCTAGGCTGAAGGGCTAGAGAGAGAAGCAGCTAAATGCAGCCACCTGCTCCCTCTCAGCCTCCTTTAAAAAACAATGTTTTTTATTCTTTGAGAGTTCTATACGTCCATACAATGTATAATGATCATATCCATCCATCATCACCTCCTTCCAACTCTCCTTAGTGTCCCCACTCCCTCAGCCTCCCTCATGTTTTCATTTTTATATTAATAATCCCCCAAGTGCTGTTAGTACTGCCATCTGTACTAACTGAGCCAAAGGCAACCTACTAGTGGCCACATCCCCAAAGGAGATGATTACTTTCCTCAGCAGCCATCAACTGTCAATAGCCCCTCTGATTGGAGTGGGTCCTTGGGCCCCTCCCCTATCCAGGCTGAAATGTTGGCTGGCTTGCTATTGTTTAGGTCTAGAGCAAATCACAGCTGCTGGGAGTTGATACATGCAACAGCCACACCATGTCCAGACGACAGTGTTTCATAGAGTTCCTCCTCATCCATCTACAGACTCATATGTTCTTTCTGCCCCCTCTTGCGTGGTAGAGGAGGGGGAGCTGATATAGATGACCTACCCACTGCTGAGCACTCTGTGGTATTTATACTCAGCATTTTGACCAGTCATGTATCTTTGCATTAATGACTACCCAGTATAAAAAGAAGCTTCTCTGACCCAGTTTGAGAACAGCACAAATCTTCTTGGTCTGTATCTTCCCTGCTCAGCCTCTGTCCTCCTTTGCTTTTGGTGGATGTGATAAAACACTATGACCAAAAGCAACTTGGGGAGGCAATGGTTTATTTCAGCTTACACTTCTAGATCACAGTCCATCATGGAAGGAAGTCAGGGTAGGGACTCAAACAGGAACTGAGGTAGAAATCCATGGCTCACTCTCTGACTCTTGTGCAGCTACCTTTGTTATTCAGCCTAGACACAGTTATCTAGGGACAGTGACACCCACAGTGGGCTTGGCCCTCCCCCATCAATCATCAGTCAAGACAATCATCTGAAGACATGCCCACAGGTCAACCTGATATGAGCCTTCCTCAGCTGATTCTCCCTCCCCAGACGACTCCAGGTTGTGTGGAGTTGACAAAACCAAAACAAAACCAAAACAAGCAAACAACTGCAGCAGCAACAACAAAACTAACCAGCACAGCCTCTTTAACTTGGATCATGGACATTGAGGATGGACTTCCATCCATTTCTCTTCCTCTCTGTCCTTTGGTCTGTGTATCCTTTTATCCCACCACCACATACATCAAGCTTCTTTCATGTGGTACCCATGCCTTGTACCCTAAGGTAGCTCTAATTCTCTAAGCAGCCAATTCTCATCACAAGTAGAACTCAGATCTTCTCTTAGGCAGAGATACCCTCTGCTTTAACAGTATGATGCCTGGTGAGTCCCTCTACTGTATGAACACACTGAATGAATGAGAACTTATAATTTTTAATCATTTTTTAAATTTTATGTGTGTGTGTGCATGTTGAGTGAATGTATGTATGTATGTATGTATGTATGTATGTGCACTACATATATGTAGGTGCTCATGGAGGCCAGAAAAGGGTGTCAGATCCCCAGGAACTGGAGTTACAGGTGGTTGTGAGCCACCTTAGTACTAGAAATCAAACCCAGGTCCTATAGTAGAGCAGCAGGTGCTCTTAGCCACTGAATCATCTCTTCTGAGAAACAGTTTTTTTTTTTTTTTGTTCCCAGGAGTTCGTCATTCATGGTTGACAAGAGCAACAACAATTTCAGAGCCTTTGGATTGGGTACCACCTCATACAGTATAGTAATTACTTTTCTCATTGCCGTGACAAAATACCTGAAAAATGAAACTTTGAGGAGGAAGGATTTATGTTAGCTCAAAGTTCCAGAGTACCAGCCCACCATGGCTGAGAAGGCATCCATCAAGGCAAGGAAGGCATGGTGGTAGGAATTTGTAGTAACTGGTCACATTTGGGGTACAGCCAGGAAGCAGAGAGAAATGAATGCTGGTACTTAGCTCATTTTTCTTCCTTTTCATTCAGTCCTAGACTTCATCCCATGAAAAGATGCCACCCAAATTTAGGGTGTCTCTTCCTACCTCAATTAACCCAATTAACTTTTCATGTACACACCCAGTGACTTGACTCCTAGGTGACTCAAGATCCTATTAAGTTTACTAGTAATCTCAACCATCACAACAGTTGAAGAGGGGCTGGTCACTAGAATGATGTGGCCTCTGTAGCCCATGGACCAGGTGAGCGCATGCCACAGGTGTGGAATGGTTTCACTGGTGGGGTTGATGTGTGCTTATTGGTGTATAAGATGAGCGATGATGCTGTCATTTGGAGTCTACCATGATTAGGAAGGAGCACATCATAAAAACAGGCCTTGGGTTTCCAAAGGTCTAGGACTCAAGGGGTAGATAAGCATCCTTGTACAAGAAATGACTGAGCACATCTTCTCTCATAAAACAGTGTTTCTTATGCTGTTTTTTTTCAGCCAAGAATTACTATTTTCTTACCAGTTCCTGCTTCCTCTTCTAGATCCTAGTAGGGCAGTAAGCATATCTAATGTTCTCATGGTTTTGTTTTTGTACTTTTCTTTCCCCTCAACAAATCCATCTCTATTAAAGATTCTATAGAATGACAGGCTTGGTTATAATGTAGTGGCTGTAGATGGTTAGACTGTTGTATGCAGAGAGACAAAATTGTCTTTGGCCATCTTTTGTGTCCTCATTAATTTTTTTTAAGCCTGGTTTATTTGTGCATGCCATGGTTTACATGTGGAACTCAGAGGACAACTTGTGCGAGTCAGTTCTCTCCTACCATCTGCGTCTTGGAGATCAAACACAGGGCATCAGGATTGGTCACAAGCACCCTTATCTGCTCATTCTCCCTCTTCATTGTCCTTCATAGCCACCTGTCAGGTCAGACCCTAACATCCTTGCCATTATCTGGTAAAACCCACCGAATCTATTAAGTTAACAGGATGCTAGTTCCCACCACACACAAGCTAAAAAGGAGATAACATCTAGCAGAGCTTCTCCTGTTTGCTGTAACCCACCTTTCTGAGGTCCCTGCTAATGTATTTGGTTGATTGGGAACTTCCTTCCTTTTACACTGTGACTGTAGTAGCTCGATCTACTTCCGTGGTGGAAGTTCATGGTGGGAGGAAGTAGTTCAAACAGCTTCCATGGTGGAACTCAAGGAAACCCAGAGAATCCTTACTCCCAGACTGTGGTCACTCAGGATAATTCTCTCTTAACAAATTTCCAGGTGCTGCAGCTGTGGGTGGTCCAGGTTGCACCTTTGAGAATTAATGGCTTACAGTGTGCTGTGAGCCGAGGGAACAGATCAAGCACCACAGCCTTGGGGCCACTAAGGGACAACATCGTAGAGGAATCAGTATGTGCATTGGACACAAACTTGTACATGGACCCCAGCTTATACCCCCGTCTATCATTTGCAAGTGAAGAAAGTAACATACCGTGTCTACACTTGTGGATACAGGGCAAGTTCAGGGATGCTGAGGGTTCAGTGGGCAGGTGCAATTGGGCAGGGAGCTCCACAGAGCAGGATCCAGGAGGAGAGGGGGACTGGCAGGTGATTCTGGGTCCAGATGGGAAGCCACACTACAGAATTCAAACTCGATCCTTTGGGTACCAGGCTTTTAATCAGGAGAGTAATGCAATTCCCTCTGCCTAATTGTGTTGTAATTGTTCATTCATTAGAGATAAAAAGGTATTAATCACAAATGATGCCAAGAAACACCCGGGTAGAAAAGAGCACGGTGTAAAATAATATTGACAACAGCTTATGGCCTGTCAGCGGGCCCCGGCTCTGTGGATGTGGATTTTACTTGCACGCTCTCATTGACTCCCTTTGTAGCAGGCCTTGGTGCTCTTGGCCCATATTAGACAGGAAAAACCTGAGTTTTAGGGAGGTCAGCAGAGGGTCAAATGGAAGCCTGGGATTGCTTTCATGTCTCAGGACTCCCCCTTCCTCTCTCCATCCTTCCCCTTCTTCCTCCTTCCCTTCCTCCCCCTTTGTTCTTTCATTCTTCCCCTCCCTCTTTTTTTCCACTCTTCTGACCCTCTCTTCCTTCTTCCTCCCTTACTTCCCCCCTCCTCCTTCTTCCATTTCTTCCTTCCTTTCTGATTTTTTTTTGAGACACAGTTTCACCCTATAGCCCAGGCTGGTCTGGAACTCAGTATGTATCCTAGTTTGGTTTCCAACTCCTTAGCCTCCTGCCTCAAACTCCTGGGTTACAGGCCTTCACCACCATGCTGCAACTTCAACCTCTTTTTCCGTTATAATATCCTGAGTTCCGGGACTGTTTCTCTAAACACCCTTTCATCCCAAACTTGTTGCGTGTCACATGGAGGGAGGGTTGTTCCTACCACATTTGGGGAAGTAGCTCAATCTCTTCCAATCTCCTCCCCCCTTTTCCCACAAATGCCAGCGCACAAAGGTATGAGGCTGGCAGGACACCTCTTCTTATCAGAGCATCTTATTCTTCTCAGTGCGGGAATGTCATCACCGGGGGACCCATGGGATCTATCACTGTCAAACCGGAAAGGCTCTTTTTGCTGTTGTTGTTGTTGTTGCTTTTTTATCCGTTCTTGCAAACTCAGGGCTTTCCAGATCTTTAAAGCTGATCGTGGATAGCACACTACAGAGAACTGACTTAAATCTCAACGAGACGGGAAGCAAGGTACCACGCATAAAATAAACCGTGCTGGCTCTTTTCGGGGGAGATAAAACATAACTCTCAGGAGGCACAGCGCCATGAAAGCCCTTGGAGAGAGAGGCGATCTTGTCAGGAATTGTATCTCATTTAGCGCCATTGTTTCCCGGGCGCTGCTTTAGAATGAAAGTCATTCATCTTGCGTTTGTTTCCCGTTGCCTTTTATTTTTTTCCCTCTGCACAGAGATTTCTCTTCCATTAGCAAGAAGTACTTTTTTCCCTTTCCTCTTGCCTCACGAATGAGACTTTCATCTTCCCTGTGTTTATGCCTGGCTCTCAGGGCCCCAGTTCAATGGCTTCTTTCTTCCTTTTGCCAAGTGGCAATTTAGATAATACAGAGAACACTGCTGTGAAATGGATGGAAATATTCTAATGATTGCAATTCTTGCAAATGTGTGCATGTGTGTGAGAGAGAGAGAGAGTGTGTGTGTGTGTGTAGATGTGAGTGCTGGTGAGTGTTTGTGTGAGAATGTGTGCGGCTATGTGTGTGTGTGTGTGTGGGGGAGTGTGCACATGCACAGTGCATCAGGGCTATAGATACTATCACCATTTACAAATTCAGAAAATAATTTTTGTTAAGATTTATTTCTTTTAAATTATGTGTATTTTTGTGTGTCTATATGCACATAGGTTCAGGTGCCTGCAAGAGGGCATTGGAGCTGGAAATACAGGCAGTTATGAGCTGTGGGATAGAGGTCAATCTCTGGTGTCATTTCTTGGGCACCATCTACCTTGATATTTTGAGACAGGGTCTCTCATTGTCCTGGAGTTCACCAAGTAGGCAAGGCTGGCTAGCCTGTGAGCCCCAGGGATCCAGCTGTCTCTCCCTTCCCAGTGTTGGGGTTATAAGCATGCACCAACATGTCTGCCCTAGGAGGTAATAACTATGAAGCTCTGCCAACTGCACAGTGCTGCTGAGTATTGAAAAGCAGCTGCTGGGTTCTCACTGCTGCAGGAGAGCCGATCACGCAACTAAAGAGAAGGCAGTACAAAACGCCTTTAATTATGGCATGCGAGTTACAGAGCAAGATGAGAGATAAAAGATGCCCTGGGGCAAATATCCAGGCTCTGTTCTCTGTATTTGGAGAGAGAAAGGGATTCATAATGGAAATTCATAATTCATTATGAGTTTTATCAGAAGGCTTTCTGCAAAGACAGAGATGAAGTAGCTAATCACTTCTTGTCACCAGGTCCTGTTCTCTTTATTACAGGATCTCCTTTCGGCTTCAAGCACCTTGAGCAAAATTTGAAAGCTCTGGCGTTGTGGCCATGGCACAGCTTTCAAAAAGCTGTACTAAGCCAGTGTTATGTAGAATTTTCCTCTGAGGGGAAACATTCCATCCTGGAGGGAAGCTCACTAAGTCTCAGGAAATAAACAACATACCAGGTTCAGGAAGTCCCTGAAACTGACCAGATGGACATTAAGTGTTCTTTCTTTCCCCAAGGTTACATAAGCAGTTAGGATTGCTGAGGAGGAGAAGAATAGCTCAGCTGCCTGGAAGAGGCAGCTGAGAAGACACTCAGTGTAGCTTGTCAGGCAGCCTGCAAGTCTTGCAGAGCTCCAGTTGCAGCTTTTGCACGCCATCATTAGGCTGGGGTAGGCTTTCAGTGCTGTATCTGCCTTCTAGTCAGCCCTGCTCCCGGAAGTAACCCCAGTCAAAACTCATTGGTTCAGTTACTCTGGTCTGCCACTTGTTTCCTGTCTGGGGTAACAGACATCTGTGTAATCTCTCTCTAGAAAGTGTCATATAACAGCTGGACACAGTGGTGCAAGCTTGTAGTCTCCACACTGGGGACTTGGACAGGGAAATTCCTGGGATTTTTGGGCCAGCCAGCTTACCCTACTTGGAGAGTTCCAAGCCAGAGAGAGGCCCTGTTTTAAAATGAAATGAAATGAAATATAAAAAAGTGAATGATACCTGAGGAATGACATCTGAGGGCATGCTGTGGCTTGCAAGGGCATGTGCACACTCATGAACATTTACATCTACACACATATACATCCCATGCTGCTCACATTTGACAGGCTCTCCCTTATTTTTTTTGTAATTTGATGGAGTGTGTCTCAAGGGTAAACTCTGAAGATGATGTCACAATCTGATGTCAAAAGGTCTGACATGCCTGGTCCTTTCTCCTCTGAGGAGAGTCTCATCAGCTGCATTGCATCATGGGAGATTACATCATGGGAGATTGCATCATGGGAGATGGCATCACTGCTGCAGCATGGGAAAGGAAGAGATCACATGATGAGTTTGGAAGCCAGAAAGAGGAAACTAGAAAGAAATCACTCTTGCTCCTTATGTCAATATTCCCCAGAGTGTGTCTAGGTTATTCATCTCCTCGTTAAAGAATTGAAAATGAGGGCTCACATGGACTTACAAATACTAGACAACTTTATTCAGAGCAAAGTGTGAGTGCAGAGTAGAGAGGGATAAATTGTCAAGATTGTCAGTGGTCCACATGAGCGAGGATATCTAAGGGCCTCCATTATTACTTAGGGCTTCCTTTTCTGAGATCCAAGTAAAGGAGGAACTGGTTACTAAGGGGCGTGGTTTGGGTGGTTCTCTATTTTGATTGATAGATCATGTCATGTAATCGCTATGCTACTGTGCATGCTCCCTTTCCTTAGTTCACTTGATTTTAATCATATGCACAGCCAATTATGCATAAACATAAGATGATAAATAAGGGCTTTCTCCTAAAAGTTCAGAAGAGGACACAATTTTGTCTTACTGCTCATGCATCCCAAACCAGTTTAGGCTGCATTAGCTCTTCTTCATGCATGATGCATTGGGAATACAGTTGAATAGAAACTGTTGGAATTTGATTCTTACTATGGGTGGGAAAACAAGTACCTTTGTTCAGAGATGGGAATGTTTGCATCCAATGCAAGCAAGTGGTCCAGGGGTTCTCTGGTTGCTAGTTGCATTGTCTGGAGAGGGCTATGTGTTGATAGCATGTGCAGGTGGAGGTACTGGGATGTCAAGTATATTATTACAAGGGGTGTGTGTGTGTGTGTGTGTGTGTGTGTGTGTGTGTGTGTGCATAAACCAAACCATACGGTGTACCAGAGCACTAAACATCTCCTGTGCTTGCCTGCCTTGGAGCTATGTAGAAGTTAATCTTCTAAGCCAAGCTGGTCATGGTCGTGGTATCCTGTTCAACACTGAAGGATTTTGTCCTTGAATTCTCATTCTATTCTATCAGTTCACATGTCTGCCTTCAGAACTCATCCACTATCACCAATAGAAGGGGAAGGCCTGAGTAGCTTGCCTAGTTTCCCATAGCCCAGACCCAGCCATAGAATGTAGCTCAATGAACTTCCATTGGTGGTTGTGTGATTTTTCCCAGGGAGATGTGAACAGATGTCCATTGATGCCAGATAGGACCCCAAGGACAGACCAAAGAAACTGTCCACTCAAGACTAGCTTAGTGAGTTTATTAAGGTTACTTACATGTGTATGTGGATGAGAGGCTGCTTATGAGAGAATGACTCAAAAGGTGGCTGGCTAAATTACTGAAGAGTCTAGCTAAACATGGGTGACTCATGGGAGCTACATCCCTGGAGCTCTCTATGTATCTTGCAGGCAGCTGGACTGATTGGGGGAGTCTTCCAATCTCAGTCATTGTGACTACTTGTATAACCTTAGGGAGGCCTTGTGAATCCTGTAAAATTTGTTTACTTCCTGAGACTTACAAATTCCTTTACTCCCAAATATTAAGGATCGTACCTATAGGAAGCAAGGTTTCATTTAACAGGAAACAGGTGTATTGGCTGGTCTGGTTTCTAAATCTTCCTTAGGTAGCAGCCCAGATGGATTTTCCTACATGGCTCTGCTCAGTAGTGGGCAGTATACTTCCTCTCCCTCTTCATTCTTCAACTTTAAAGGAGCTCAGCCTCCCTCCCTCCACACAGATCAGTGTTTGATGCATTGTTACTCTGACCTTGTCTTGCCTCATTTTGCCTCTAGTTATAATTGGTGTTTGCTGTGGGATGTTCTGTATGCTGTGAAAATGTGTTGCTATGATTGATTGACAAATAAAATACTGATTGGCCAGTAGCCAGGCAGGAAGGATAGTTTAGGCAGGCCAAGCAAAGAGGAGAATGCTGGAAAGTGTAAGGCTGAGTCAGGAGACGCTGCAAGTCACCATGATGAGAAACAAGATGTAAGGATACCGGTAAGCCGTGAGCCATGTGGCAAGGTATAGATTTACAGAAATTTAAGATAGAAGAATTAGATAGCAAGAAGCCTGCCATGGCCATACAGTTTGTAATATATGTCTGAGTGATTATTTTATAAGTGGGCTGTGGGACTGCCGGAGTCTTTATGCTTCCAGCATTCTCTGTCTGCTGTTCCTTCTTCAGTGACCCCCAAAGACATTCTCTACCTGCTTTTTGGAGTTTCCCTGCTGAACTTGAACCCGAGCACCTCAGGCTCCCATGAGAACAAAAGAAAGCTAAGCCCGCTCTGTCTTAGACTCTCACAGGTCCCACGCAAAGGCTTTGTTGTGGGTCTGCATCCAGTCTCATCAATAAGGCCTTGGTAATAGCAGGAAGGGAGCTCAGAGGGCAGGAACACAGCATTACATCACCACATTCCCTCCTCAGATGCATTTCCAAAGCCAGCAAACTCAATTAGCTCGTTGGTAATAGCAGTACCAGCAGTGGGAAGCTTTCGGCGGAGTTTATTGTCCTGAGGAAGGACACAGGAAGCCAATGACAGGGTCATTCACCAGGCAGAGCCACCAGAAAACACACCACACCCTGATCTGCAGCCCAGTACTGAGCACACTTCCCTTTATCTAAGTTGGAGCTGAGCTGTATTTTTTTTTTTTTTTGGAAGCAGTCTCCCATGGAGCCATGTAGCTGAAGATGGCCTCGAACTTGCTATATATCTGAGGCCGCTCTCAAACTTGTGATCCTCCTAATTCCACCCACAAGACCCAGCATGACAGGTGTGCACAAGGCTCCATTCTGGTTTGCTACTTTTGATACATTTAAGTCTGAATTTAATGTTAGGTGTGAACTGTGCTCATTATTTGCCCCATCGTTTGTGCTTCAACAGCTTTGCTTTTTTTGCTGTATTAGCCACGTTGAGATTTAGTGAGATTAGAAAAGTCACCTGTGGGTCTCAGGGTGTGAATCAGTGATAGAATACCTGTCTAGAGTCCCCCCCAGTGAGGGGCTGGGGGCGTGGCTCAGTGGTAGAGCACTTGTCTAGCATGTGCAATGCTTTGAGTTCCATTCCTAGAACTGCATCAGAAGAGTCACCTATTGGCATTCAGCAAGATGTCTTGTCCCACTCAGAATTCCTATGTTCATCATCCTTGGGCCTATCAAGCCATCAACCAATGCAGTAAGAAGGTAGGAAATTCTCATTCAGAATAAGTGGTGAACTTAGCGGGCATAGTGTTATGTGAGTGTAGTCTCCACACTAGGGAGACAGAGGCAGGAGGATCATTATGAGTTTGAGGGAAGTTTGGGTTATGAAGGAAATTCCAGGCCAGCCTGTGCTACATCTTAAGACCTCATCTCAAAAGACAGCATCAACGAAAGTCCAAGAGAAAGGTTGGATTCCTGAGGAGTCAAAATAAGGGACCACCTTAACGGGGGTGTCATGGAACTGCAAGACATTTGAGGACTGTTCTCTGAATTCAACATGTTTAAACTTGTAATTTTACAGATGAGGAAGAATAGGGGCAACGGATATTTAAGGGGGTCTCCTGACTTGAACAGATAATGAGCAGACATGCCAGAATTGTTATGAAGAATTCCCAGTTCAGGCTGGGGAGGTAACTCAGCGGGAAAAATGCCATTGCTCAAGATGGAGGAGCCCGAGTTCAGCTCCCATAACCCACATGGAAGCCAGACCCTGCAATGTGTGTCTGTCATCCTAGCACTGCTGTGGCAAGGTGGGAAACAATGATAGGAGAATCCCCCAACCTGTGAACTGGCCAGCCTGGCGAAAGTAATAAGGAATCAGAGACCCTGCCTTTACCAAGGTACAAGGAGAGGACAGGCACTCGAGATTGTCCTCTGGTTTCCACTTATGCACTATGGAGCACGTGTGCCTACACTCACATGCACACACACACACACACACACACACACACACACACACACACACGAATCCCCAATTTACCCACAGACTGTAGAAGAGGAATCTTGCAGAAGCCTCTTCAGAGTACTTCTAGTCAGCCAACAGCAAAAGGGTGGATATCAAAGTGGCACATAGTAGGCCTTCATGTTCTATCACCAGAGCACAGTAGGCCTTCATGTTCTATCATCAGTGCACAGTAGGCCCTCATGTTCTATCAGTGCACAGTAGGCTTTCATGTTCTATCATCAGTGCACAGTAGGCCCTCATGTTCTATCAGTGCACAGTAGGCCTTCATGTTCTATCTATCAGTGCACAGTAGGCTTTCATGTTCTATCAGTCAGTGCACAGTAGGCCTTCATGTTCTATCAGAGCTTACACTGACAGAAGTTTGCATTTGTCTGTAAGCTAAATGAGTCCTACACTCTCTGAGATGGCTTTACATTTTCGGTGGTGAGTCCCTCATTCATAGCACTGAGAGAAGGTCCTGTGCAGCCCTCAAACACCCAATCAGAGGTGTTTGCATTCCATGGCAGGAACGATAAATCACACTTCTTTCAAAGTAATCTTGATTTCCTAACATTTTTTGTCCTAAAACTCATTTTCATCCCCCTCTTTTGATAACAAGAATAGAGTCTACAGGGTCCCATGTTGGCTGTGACAAGGCCTGTGTGGCACTCATTTAGAGCCATGTGGATCAGTACTGTGTTCCAAATAACTCATACATCATGTATGCATTTCCTGAAGACTGAGTCTAAGCAGGGCTCATTTGCTGGGTACCAATCTCCCCCCCCCCCCCCGGGCCCTTGGGCAAACTGTCTGTCACTTATTGATGGTTGAGAGAAGCCAGCAGGGTGGGGAAAAATTGAAGTCTGGTTCCCGAGGAGAACCTCCTGAGATTCCCCTGGTAGAATGGGGCATTTGCATGTCCTTAGGTTTGTCAAGGTACCCAGGTCTGTAGAACGCCTGTTGTGCTAGTGTGAGTCCTGGTGTCCAGCTCTAGAATCCATGTAAAAGACAGTATTTATGTACCTCTGAGGCCAGCACTGGAGATGTGGAGACAGGACCATCCCTGAGTCCTTAGCCAGCCTAATCAAATCAGTGACCTCAGGTTCAGAGTGAGACTTTGGCTCAAAAAACAAGGTAGATGCCGGGTGGTGGTGGCACACACCTTTAATCTCAGCACTCGGGAGGCAGAGCCAGGTGGATCTCTGTGAGTTCGAGGCCAGCCTGGTCTACAGAGCAAGGCACCAAAACTACAGAGAGAAACCTTGAATCAAAAAAACAAAAACAAAAACAAACAAAAAGGATCCAGCTGTAAGGCATTTTCTTAATTAGTGATCAATGGGAGAAAACCTGGGCTGGTGGTCCTGGGTTCTATAAAAAAGCAGGCTGAACAAGCCATGAGGAGCAAGCCAGTAAGCAGCACCCTTCCATGGCCTCTGCATCAGCTCCTGCCTTCAGGTTCCTGCTCTGCTTGAGTTCCCATCCTGATTTCCTTTGAAGATGAACAGTGGTATCAAAGTGTCAGCCAAATAAACCCTTCCCTCCCCAACTTGCTTTTTGGTCACAGTGTTTCATCACAGCAATAGAAAACACTGGCTAAAACAATGGCGAAATGGATAGGATGCTAGTTACTTTCGTTATTTTTAATCACTGTGACCAAATACTGGACAGTAACAAATTCAGGAGAGGAATTTTTTTTTTAAATTTGTTTCAGCTCACTGTCTGAGCAGTGCCAGTCCATCATGGTGGGCAGTGGATGGCAAAGCACAGTAGCTCACATCATGGCAGGCAGGAATCACAGAAAAGAAGAGGAACAAACAAGAAAGGCTGAGGGCAAGCTACAACCCCCATGATGCATGCACTTGCTTCCTTCAATTAGGACCCACCTAATGCCAACCATGCCACTATATTACAATCCAGTGAGGGATTAATCCATTCACTGTGTCGGAGCCTCCATAATCCAAGCCTCTCTGGAAAAACCCACATAAGACACACCATCTCCTTCGCATCTATCAGAGCAGTCAAGCTGATAATGAAGTTTAACCATCAGAGATGGCTAGATGGCCGTGTGAATGGACGGGTCGATGGATGGATAGATGACTGGATGGGTGGTGGGATAGATTAAGACATGGATCACTTTTCAATCAGCATGTAGAATTGTGACTGCTTTAATCCATGAACACGGGAGTGGTTTATTAGGTAGCAAAGGCTCATGGTGCAACACCAGAAGAAAATTTAAGGGAAATAGAAAGAAAAAAAGGGAATAAAGTATCAAAAAGCTTGAAACAGTTGTGAAGAGAAGCTGTGATGAGGCCATCATAAGCCATGGAATCCTGTTTGTCCTTAAACTAAACCTTCCTAGGATAGGCTATCTTTCAACAACCCACTTCTTCCCATGTAGCCTTGTAGACCAAAGTATCTAATGTTTGTGTCTATATTTTGATTTGAGCCTCAGGAGCCACATATGTATATTCTGTCCCTGTCCCTAAGTGGGCCTTTTGGCATTGACATATTCCTACCTCACCCACTGAATTTTAGCTTAGAAGTTTATAACTATGTATGTGTTAAGTATTCACCATCCTGCTACATTTATTTTGCTATTCTCTGCTCCTCTCTTAAGTAGGACCTGGTGTATGACCTCCTTGGTCTAGTTCTGATTCTGGCCCTACCAGGTATCCAGGCAAATCTGACTTGGTAGGATTTGGTACTCCATCACTGGCTGAATTTGAAGAACGTAGCCTGCCTTATCTCATCCTCCTTAGGCTACATCCCCCTTTGACTTCTCATGCCCTCTGGAATCCCAGTTTGCCTAGGAGTTGTCAGCTGCTTTTTGACCCCACAAGAGACTCTCTGCTCCCTCCCCACCAGCATCAGGGAGCCTGACCCAATGTCTCTCTCTGTCCAACCCCACAGAAGAGCAGCATTTCTGAAGTCAGTAACCAATACCTCTTGCAAAGGATTATGGAGGACTTCCCCCCTGCTGGGGTGGATTATGTTCGCTGCAAAACTTATTAACTTGTGAATCCTTTGTGTAGGGGTTGGGGGGCGGTACACCTGAAACTGTTTTCAAGTAGCAAGAATGCCCTTGATTTGTGGAGAGGCATTTTCCATTTGAGAGAGGGAGAGGAAAAAAAAATTCCTTTCCTACACTTCAGTAAATGAAAAGACTGTACTGTTAAATAGCACAGAAACAGAACAAAACAAAAAACCAGCTCTTCGGTGTGTGTTTGTGTGGATATTTTTAAACAACACTTTGACAAATTCACATGGAAGATAATGTCGGAGATATAAGACACACTTGTGATTTTAGGGAATTAGATGCCCAGGGGAGGCTAATAGAAAATCTCTTACTATTTTGTTAGAGATTGGATGTCAAGAGCTCCCCACCAAAGACTCATGTGTTGAAGGCTGGGTCCCCTGATGGTGGAGCTCTTGAGAGGTGATGGGATCATGAGGGCTTTAATTTCATCAATGGTTTAATCCATTGATGAGTTCCTGGCTGAATGGGCTCTGAAGATGAATTCATGGGTGAGATTAGTACCCTCAAGATCCAATTGCCTCTCAATGGCACCACCAGCTGGGGAACCAGCCTCCAACACATGAGCCTCTGAGGATATTTTATATCCAGTCTGGAATAGGCTATGAGATGAGCATGCCTGTTGTTTTAATTACAATATCCTCACCACAAGGTACTTGGTTGATTCTGTGCCTGTTAAATCTCTCTCTCTCTCTCTCTCTCTCTCTCTCTCTCTCTCTCTCTCTCTCTCTCTCTCTCTCTCTCTCTCTCTCATGTGTCTGTGTGTCTGCGTGTGTGCATATGTGCATGTGAATGCTAGTGGTCAACCCTAGCCATTGTTCCTCAGGCTCCAATCATCTTGGGTTTTTCTTTTGTTGTTTGTTTGTTTGTTGTTTTGTTTTGTTTTTGAGACAGAGTTTCTTATTGGCTTGGAGCTTACTGGTTGATCTAGGATAAGCCCATGAGTCCCAGGGAATCACTAGTTTCTGCCTCTCCAGTGTTAGATTTATGAGCACGCACCACGGTACCTAATATACTTTCTACATGGATACGGGATTTGAACTCAGGTCCCTGTGCTTGCACAGAAAGTACTTTACAGCCTGAACAACCTTCTCAGCCCTGTGGAAAAATAGTCTCTGCTTTTCACTCTCATGTGGCACTTTGTATGCATCCCTGCAGTTATACTGCGGGCCTTAGTAGCATCCTTCTTTGAAAATTTAGGATCTCTTAAGTCAAAGAATGTTGCTTTCTCTTTTAAAGATGATTCATTTTACTTCTGTGTGCGTGTGCGTGTGCGTGTGTGTGTGTGTGTGTGTGTGTGTGTGTGTGTGTATGTATGTATGTATGTGAGTGCAGGTATCCAAGAAGGTCGGGACAGAAAAGGACATTAGATCTTGGAATTGAAGTCACAGGCTGTTTGTCAGTCTCCTGATGTGGGTTCTGGGAACTGAGGGAGGCTGAGGCAGTAGGATTATCATTAGTTTAAATTCAACCTGGGTTATGCAGTGAGTCCAGACCAGCCTGGGTTATAGAATGAGACCATGGTTTTTGTTTAAGTTTTTTAAATCAAAATTAAGGGCTGAGTGCACTGGTATATGCCTGCTGGGAAGATCTGGAGGTAGGTACATCCTTGGAGCTCATTGACTAGCCTATCTAGCCAAATTAGAGGAAGATGCCCAACTTCTACCTCTGACCTACACACACACACACACACACACACACACACACACACACACACACACACACTAAGGAAGTTGAATGCAAGAAAAAAGTTCCCAGATTGACCTAATTCATGTTTCAAATATCCTAACACAAATGGTCAATTACGTGAAAATTACCCACGGTGCCTCCAGGTGACAAGCAGGACTATTGAATTTATCGCTGAAGCACATATTTATGGAGCATCTATTATGTGCAATAAAGTCATCTAATACACCTCAGGGAGTGGATCAAATATGAAATTATTACATCAAGTTTCTGGCACAGTCCAACAGTCCTGAGTGTAGGAATATAGACCCCTTTCCTGTTTAGAGATGGATCTTTGGATTAGTGATCTTTCTAGGGGATTTCTAGAAAGTAGTGAGACTTCCCTTATCAGATATATGCAAGAAGATGATGCGTAGCCACCTGCCAATTTCTAAAAAACAATCTAATGTTTTCAAAATTATGATGAACAAAAACTGACTATTTTTAATTTAAATTTTTAATATTATATGTAGGGGTTTTGCCTGCATGTATGACTGCTCACCACCAATGTGCCTGGTGCCATCAGAGCCAGAAGAGAGTTTTGGAGGCCCTGGAACTGCAGTTACAGATGGTTGTGAACTGCCATGTGGCTGATGGGAATTGAACTCAGGTCCTCTGGAAGAGCAGCCAGTGCTCTTAACCGCTGAGGCATCTCTCTTTTCCCAAGGGTTGATTCTTAAACTGCATTTTATTCTTCTTAGGTTGAGCCTTTAGCTCAGCAGAGCACTACCTAACATGTAGAGGCCCTGGATTCAACCTCTCGCAATCCATAGGCCAGGTGAAGTGCCTGACACCTGTAATCCCTGCATCAGAGAGCTGGAAACAGGAGGATCAGAAGTTCAAGGTCTTCCTTGGCTACAGCGAGAGTCTGAGACAAATCTGGGCTACATGAGACCCTGTTGTTTTTTTAAGCCTGAATGTTGACTTCACAAATATTAAAACGAGAACTGATTGTTACTCAAGATTCTTTCTCTCCTTCCCTCCTTCCCTCTCTTCCTCTCCCCTTCCCTCCTTTCCCCTCTTCCTCCTCCGAATCTGAATCTTCCTTCCTTCCCTCCCCCATCTCTCCAACAGGGGTTTTCACTCTGATACTTCAGAAGTGTAAAAGGTTTCCTTGTTCTTCACGAGTCAAATTAGTTCAGTTATGAATTTGTGTTTTAAAAGACATATGGGTAGGCTATAGGTTGCACAGGGGATTGATGAATGGCAAAAAAAAAAATTCATCTAGAAAGTGTCTTCTGAAATGTGTCTAGATGGGGCTGAAGTAAATAGCTCAGTGCTTAAGATTGCTTACTGCCTTTTTGTTTGTTTTGGTTTTTTCGAGAGAGAGTTTTATTTGTGTGTGTGTGTATGTGTGTGTGTGTGTGTGTGTGTGTGTGTGTGTGTGTGTCCTTGGTTGTCTTGGAACTTTCTTTGTAGACCAGGCTGGCCTCAAACTCACAGAGATCCTCTTGCCTCTGCCTGTAGAGTGCTGAGATTAAAGGTGTGTGCCCCCCCTGCCCAACTTGTTGCCTTGTGTACTGCTTTTGCAGAGGACCTGAGTTGGGTTCCCCACATCCAAGTCAGATAGCTCACAGGTGCAAATAACTCCTGCTCCAGGGGCTCGGACTCCCTTTTCTGGACATATAAGGCACATGCACACACAGACAGACAGAGAGGAAGAGAGAGACAGAAAGAGAAATCTATAACATCTCTAGAAGCATAGGGAATCTAAGTTTTACTATGGTAGATCCTGTGATTGCATTGTTCAACTTAGTCATGCATCAAGTGTGATTTTTTTTTTTGTGTGTGTGTGTATGTAGGGATGGCATGTGTGTGTAGGAGTAGTATCAGTGTGCAGAGGTGGTGTATATGTGCATAGGGGTGTTGTGTGTGTGTAGGAGTGATGTGGTGCATGTAGGGCTAAGGTGTATATGGAGAAGTGGTGTGTATGTGTGTGAAGGCATGGTGTGTGTGTGTTTAGGAGTGGTGTATATGTATAGGAGTGGTGTGTGTGTGTGTGTGTGTGTGTGTGTGTGTGTGTGCATGTGTGTATGCGCGCCTAGGAGTTGCATTTGTTTGGAGGAGTGGTATAAGCATGTAGCGGTGGTATGTACATGTATAGCAGTGGTGTGTGTGTGTATAGGAGCGGTGTGTGTATGTGGGGGCGGGGTGTGTGTGGAGAAGTAGTGTGTTTGTAGGGGTAGTATGTGTATAGAGGTGGTGTGTGTGTGGATGGATGGTGGGTAAGTGTGGTACATGTGAGTGGCATTTAATGTGTGCAATGAAAGTGTATATGTGTATGCATGCATGTATGAGCACTAGAAGATGCCTGAGAGGATGTCAGACATCCTGCTCTATCATTCTCCACCCTCTCCCATCCAGATGGAGTCTCCCACTGAACCTGGAATTAAGTTGTCAGCCAGTAAGCCCTAAGAATCCTTTTTATCTCTGCCTCACACAGCCCTGGGGTTCCAGGTGGACCCTGGCACGCTCAGCTTTTTATACAGGTGCTGGGATCAAAACTCAGGTGCTCATGCTTGCACAACAAAAGCTTGTGTCCACGGAGCAAGCCTGTTGCAATGTTTCCCATTCTGTCCTAGAGTGATCCTACTACAGAATGATTCTAATGTTTAGAGAATGGTTTGGGAAGTTCAGGGTGGCCAGAGGGTGATGGTAAGGAAGAGGTCACAGGAGGAGCAGAGAGCTCACAAAGGTGACCATTTATTTGGTTTCCCTTGCTCCTGACAAAACAGTCCTGGTTATTTCCCCGTGTGTCTTCCAGTCAGGCATGTGACCTCATGATAGCTCCCTTGTGAGGCAAGGCTTTTCTCATTTCCTGACTCCTAATCTAATAGAAATGGCTAAATTCGTTGGCTGGCTCTGTTCGCAAGAGGAGGAAAAAATATTCTAAGATCAATCATTGCATCTGAACCCCCCTTCCTTGGCAAAGATGTTACGGCTGGGTGGGTAGAGAGGGACTGGTGCTCTATTGACCCTGGCATGTCTCCTAGCAACTGTTGGTCTATGGTCTAGCTCTTGACTTTTGGTTGAAATCCAATAAAGGTGTAACAATTTCTATGGCTGGGCCAGGATAGTGTTCCCATACCATGTACGCCGCCAGCTGCTTGTCTTCCATGCTCATTAGAAGTTGTTTAACAACTTGATTCACTGTCTGCCTGCCTGTTGCCAACCCTAAGATTGGACCTTGGTTTCCAGATTGCAGTCCCCAAAATATCTCCTTATTAAAGGCATTTAAAAAATAATATCCTCTCGGAGAGCTGCCCAGAGGGTTTTCATTTTTTTTTTTTTTTTTGAATTTCCACTTATACCGATGGGATACTCAGTGCAAGTTTTTCCTTTGTTAGAATTCATTTGGCAAGAGAAGAGAATCTCGGATATGGACTTAAAAGTAATTTAACATTCGTAATGACGGAGACTGCTACAGTAGCTCAGCTGTGGGGCAGGTAGAGGAGGACTGGCCCATGGTCTACCTACAAGCACAAACTGCAGATTTTACCAGTACTTGATCGCTTGGAGTGCTAGACCCCAGGAGGCTAGATGTGCCCTACTAAGGGCTGACACCATCTCTAGATGATTAAGATGATAAACCCAGAACATGGTTTTTCTGGGGGCTTGAAGCAAATAGGTGTGCTTCATTAATAGACCTACATTTATGGGTGTGCAGCCATTTTTACATGTGTATGCATGTGTCTATGTGGTGATGGGTCACCCTCTGGTGTCTTCCCTGGTTGCTAGCCACCTTGTTTTTGGAGACAAGCTTTCTACTGAATACTTAGCTCTAAACTGGATATCATTGTCACCCTCCACCTACTCACCAGGGCTGAGGGACCATCACAGAGGAGGAGGTGGAATGGGAAGGGCGCTGTGAAATGTCTTTTACAAATGAAGTGGCCATTGTATTATGATGTCACAGCAGTTATGGTTACCTGCATATGATATACACAAGATCAAGCCAGTCAAAATTCCAACATTGATGAAGTAGGTGCTCTTCAGGCCCCACCCTTTACTGTTCTTTCCGAAGGTATGGCCATTGATAGGTTTTCTATGCACTAGTGGATGACCCCACACTCATGCATGTATGGGCAGCATTAATTAGATTTACTGGGTTATGCAAAAGAAGAAGGCAAGACATTGAGAGGGGGATGTATTGAGTTGGAGGGGAAATGGGGAAAGATATGCTCATAATTCGTTGCATATATGTATGAAATACTCAAGGATAGAGAATAACCAGTAGTTAAAAAAGAGGCAGGGTCTCTTATTGGCCTGGAGTTCATACCTTCAGCTAGACTGGCTGGTCAATGAGCCCCAGGAATCCTACTGCCTCTATCTCCCCAGTACTAGGATCACAAGTGAATGCCGTTGCATCCAGATCTTGGTATTTAGACTCTGGGCATCACACTCAGGTCCTCGAGTTTGGGTGGCAAGTCCATCCAGATGGAGCCATCTTCCCAGCCCAATCTCTCCCTTTCAGAAGCTCATCGATGCTCCATTGGTGCTAGCTTCTTTCTCTTGCTTCCTAGATAATATTTCCACTGAAATAAAGTTTTAAAGAAAAGAAAATGGGTTTCAGCAGATGTCACTCAGCTGCTCAGAGTTTGGGGAAAGACTACAAAGAAACAATGGGATGCACTAGGAATACAAACAGCTTGTATAGGACCACATTTGGGGTGTGTGTATTTGTACGCATGTGTTCCTGTGTGTGCAGGACAGAAGTCAACCTCAGATGCTGTTATTCTTCAGATACTATCATCCTGTTCCTGGAGACAGGGTCTCTTAATGGCCTGGGATTCCCCCAAATAGTCTAGGTTGGCTGTCTATTAAGCCCTATCTGCCTATCTCTAGCTCCCCAGCTCTGAGATTACAAGGGCGTACCAACACACATGAACTATCTTACATAGGTTCTGAGGAGCCAGCTCAGGTCCTTGCGCTTGCATGGCAAGCCCTTTATTGGCTAAGCTGTTTCCCCAGGACCCAAACATTGTAAATTAAGATCTGAGACCGCAGTCAGGAACATGAAGGGATGGCGAAGCTGCTGCCCCCACCATTAGTTCTCCAACAGAAGCTGCCGTGGGTTAAGAGTCCCAGGAAGGGGTTCCGGGGAGACAGTTGTCAGCCTACCAGAATGCTGTGTCTCCATTCTCAATAGGCAAGGTCAGAAGAGTGGGACTGCAGGATAATCACCTGAGGGTGTCCCATGTAGCTCTGGATAACATGGGAGCCATGCATCTACCTCACTTAGGCCTGAGTTGTGGAGATGGGCTTGTGCTCTCCCAGCCACCGCCAGCAGAAATGGACCTTCACTGCTGAACTATCCATCCAGACCACTCTGTTTTTACTCTTGTTTTATTGATGCAGGATCTCATGTAGCTCAGGCTGATTTCCAACGTATATAGCCAAGCATGCCTCCACTTCCCCATTACTGGGGTCACAGGCATGCACCACCACCCTCTAGTTATGCAGTGGTGGCTCTGGAACCAGAGCTTCTTGTGTGTTAGACAAACACTCTACTAACCGAGTCACATCCTAGTCTGGGAAGAAAAAAAAATTGAGAGGATGATAATTAGAGTTTGGATATGATGTCAGACTGGATTATTTAAAACATTTGGCAAAATAGCATTCTTTATTATCTCTTGTTTCTTTTGTTTGACCTTTAAAATGACTGGGGAACATTTTCGTGCCTTAGACTGACCTGAAGGCTTAAGGATGCAATTGGAATTTGATGTACCATGAGAAGAGTTGGAGGACAAGAGGAATAGACTATGTTAAAGTCACAATGCAGGTGGAATAATAATCACAGTTTCTCTCCATATCAATCCCATGAATGTGTAAACCTGATGTATACAGTTGTTTTTAAAGGCAAGTAGCTTTAGTACAAAGAAAAATTAAAATATCTACATTACTGGGTGCTGGAGAGATGGCTCAGGGGTTGTAGTTTATCCAGAGGACCCGGGTTTGATTCCTATCACCAACGTGGTGGCTCACAGTCATATGTAACTCCAGTTCTAGGGGACCCAACATCCTCCCTGGGGATTCTAGGCAGATGACCTACAGCTGAGCCATACTTCAGTGTCTTACTGGAGGATTCTAGGCAAGTGCTCTACCACTGAGTTACATCCTCAGTCCCAGTTTCCACATATAGAAAAAACGTTTATTACAAAACCATTCCTTCTTCCTGCTGCCGATAGACACCCCCATGAATCATTGGGTAGATGAGATATTCTAACAGAACAGGAGGCTTCCTAATTATAAGTCTGCCTGTGTCTCCATGGAACCCCTATAATGCTAAATAACATTGGCAATGTTCTGGTCACAGTGTAACATTCATCGATCTCATTGATTTCTCTAAGAAATATAACCAGGTCTTGCATAACGTATGTGCAGGAGACTATCCACATTCATGGTTTCCCCTCTCATAGCCTGAGATTTATGGAGAAACAAAGCTGCTTAGTTAACCAGAAATGCTGAAGTCACCCCAAGAGTTGAAAGAAACCACTCTTGGGGGAAAAGAGTGTATTTTGATTCACTATTTCCAAAATGTAAAGCCTGTAGTGGTGGGGAAAGCATGAAGGATGAGTGTACCATCAGCTGGTCACATTTCATCCATGCACAGGAAACGGAGAAGGGGAACAGGAAGTGGGCTGAAGTTCTAAAACCTCAAAGCCTGTTTCAAGTGTAGCACTTCCTCCAGCAAGGTGCTACCTCTTAAAGGTCCCCTAATCTCCCCAAACAGACCCACCAGCTAAGTACTGAAAGACATGGTCCTGGAGGAGACATTAATTTTCAAACACAATACCTGACGAGCCCTCACCCACACCTGATGATATATGTATCACTTTTTCTTCTCTTGTAGGCCAAGATGGCTGCTGACAACTCATACCATCTCCAACAGACAATGTCTCACCTATGTGAGGAGACACTTCTTTTTCCTCTTGTGGCCTTAACATACATATTTAAGTTTGTTGACATTTCATTCATCAAACCTACACCTCCCTCTGTAATATGGAAGAGTTTTAGAGTGATCCTATGTCTGGTTTGCTTTATTTTGAAATGGCATTTCATGTAGCCAGGCTGGCCATGAATTCACTATGTAACCAAGAATGACCTTGAACTTCTGATCCTCCCTTCCCGGCCTCCTGAGTGTTCACATTCCAGGCATGTACCACCATGCACAGCTTAGAGTTATTCCTTTATCACAAAACAAAATGGCAGAAGTGAAGCTGTGTGACATTCAGGAAGTGGTCATACAAGGCAACACCAGTACCAGACTGGACACTTGGAAACTTTGCTCTGTGTCCAGGCACTGTGCCAGATCTCAGGTCATATGGAGATAAGCCACTGTGTTGATTTATCTTGACTGACTTCATGCACATCAACATACACATAGATGAACACACACATGAACACACACACACATGAACACACACACACACACACACGAACACACATACATGAACACATACATGTAAGTAAATGAATGAATAAGTGAATGGATGAATGAATGAATGAAACAGTCTCCATTCTGGGAATGTGTTCTGTTACTTTGACTCTGCCTGTCACTGGGATTGGCAGCAGATCAGAATCATCGACTTTCCTCTTGCTTCTGGATGTTTCCATGGCTCCTTGGAAGGTGTCTTTCCTATTTCTACTCAAGCGAGAATGTATTTCAAGCTTTCCCTGAAATTATTCAGCCAGAAAGACACAGAATCTTCAGTCGGCCTATCTAATTCTGGATGCACAAATTCCTCTATGGCAGAAAAAGATTCCTCGGGGGAAATTTTGGAAGCAGGGATACTGGGGAGCTTGGATGCAATTGTTTTCTGCAGAGGTGGCCCCGAGTACAATCAAGCTGTCCCTAAAACTAGATGGGTTAGAAGATGTTTGGGGGAAAGAAGGTGGTCCTCTTTAACACAAAGAATAATATTTTATTTATGAACTGAAGAAAACAATCACTATATTACAAAGTAAGGTGAAAGGCAGTGCCATGTTACACAAATTCGAGCAGACCCATTCACAGTTGGGCAGCACACAGCTCCCACAGCTGGGTTCAGTGAATCTATGGAAGCCAGGCTTACCTTACAGCCCTCCACGAAAAAGGAAGCTGAGAGTCAGAAGGAAAAATAAATTATTCAAAAGCCAACAAAGTTAACTACAGTTCATAGCTGTGTGTCACAAAACAGACCTGCAATCCTAACACTTGAGAGATCAAGGCAGGAAGATCATGAATTAGAGGCCAGTCTGGAAAGCATAGTGAGACCTGTCTCTAACACACACACATTCTAGACTCCAGGTCCTTGAACTGTAGGAGGATATCCTTCCATCTCTACAATATTGCCTGAAAGAAATGTTCAATTTTGAGAAGTTTGATATCCCCTCTCCTTCCCTCCTTTTCTCCCTCTCTATATCCTTTCCTATGTATCCTGGTATTCCAGATGTGAGCAAACAGTCTCATGTACCCCGACTGAGCTACATGTGTGTCCTGTAGCTGGAAGTTTTCCTGTGTCCCACCCAGTCCCATCTTTAGTTTGAATGTACCACTTAACCTTATTCTGCCTCACCATTGGCCAAACAGCTTTGTTTATCAACCAATGAGAGGAACACATATTCACAGCATACAGAAGGACATCCCCAGCAGTGCCCAGTTCCCACTGCTGTGCTATCCTACCACGAAGGAACTATAGCCAAAGTTTCTGAATCAAAACAAGTCTTTCTTCCCTCCAATTCCTTGTCAGTCACAGTGCTACAAAGGCAACTCCAGCTCCAGGAACTCCAGCACACTCTTCTGCCCTCCAAGGACACCCGCATACACATTCACACCCTTTCCCACATGCACACACACACAAAATCAATCTTAAAAGTAAAGACAAGCTATAATACAACCACCAAGGTCTTGTCACACCCAATTAAAAATACCTCTGTGTGCATTCCTTCACGCATGTGTGTATGCACCTGTTCTGTGTATGTGTGTGTTCATGTGTATACATATGTGTGGAGGTCAGAGATTAATAATAGATACCTTCCTGAATCACTTCTCCATCTTATTTATTTATTTATTTATTTATTTATTTATTTATTTACTTGACATAGGATATCTCATGGAATCTGGAGTTGGTCAATTGATCAGACTGGCTGGCTAGCAAGTGCCAGAGATCTGCCTGTCTTGGTGTGTGGTCCTCCACAGTGTGTGTGTGTGTGTGTGTGTGTGTGTGTGTGTGTGTGTGTGTGTTCAAGATTTATTTATCCTTATTTTATGTGTATGAGTGTTTTATCTGCATTATCTCTGGGCATCACATGTGTACATTGTCTGCAGAGGCCAGAAGAAGATGATGGATCCCTGGAACTGGACTTACAGACTGATGTGAGCCACCATGTGAGTGTTGGGAATCCAAATCCAACCCAGGTCCCCTGGAAGAGCAACCAGTGCTCTTAACTGCTGAGCCATCTCTCTAGCCTTGTTTTTCTGTGGGTGCTATGGATCCAAATTCAGGTCCTCATGCTTGCTTGGTAAGCACTTTACTGACCGAAACCATTTCCCTTGCTCTTATCAGCCCCCCTTAACAGATAGGGAGTTGGCATACCCGGGACAGTCATTTATACATGCTGGAGTCAGGAGAAAATGAAAATAAGCTGGGTTTGCAGCCTGTAGCCTTGGCCTTGTGCCGCCGTAGATGTGGAATAAATGGGTATCTGTCAGAGTGGATATATTGCTTGAATAAGCACTTGAGCCCGGTTCTTAGGAGGAAGGATGACAGACAGTAACACACTGACCACATAGTATGTAGTTCTGGACACAAGTGGATTCCTCTTGGGAAGCATTAGACATCTGTGTCTAGACCTTGAGAAGTGCTCAGGGGCACTGAAATTTTGTGTGGGAAGGGGAGTGCCATAAGGATGGGAGAAGAGTGAAAGAGTGTGAAAGAGGGGCCAGAGGAGAAGGTTTAGAAAAAGATCCCAATTCTACTGCAGATGCAGAGTCTTCCGTTTGTTTTTGACTATTATGGTTTGGATCTGGAATGTTCCACTGGTATCCATGCTAAAAATTAGAGTACCCTATCATTGGGAAAGTTTGGTTGGCTTATTAAGAATCATGGTAAAATAACGAGACCCTAGCCTGTCTTATATTTTATCTCTCCCCTTCTGATTCTGTATCTGTTACATAAGTTTACCTGAGGGGACATGAACACACATTTACTCATTCCAGAGAGGGCGCTGATATCAGGATGATATCACGATTCCCCTAAAGTCCAACCGAAGAGATGACTCAGTGGCTATGAGCTCTTTCAGAAGACCCAACTTCAGTCTCCACCACCTATGTTGACGGCTTTCAACCTCTCGTGACTCCAGCTTTGGGAGATCCAATACATATACACATAAATAGAAATAAATCACAAAATAAGCCCCAAATGATGACGGAATTAGTTTACATGGCTTGCTTAAAGGATTACAGATAAGGGGCTGTTTACAGAAGTGTGGGTGACCTGCAAATGGCTGTATCACCACAGAGCCCTACCCTATCACAGATGACGACCTTATGGAAGGAGCATCATGAATGCCCCATTTCAGTTTACCCTTTCACTTCCTAGACACTCCAGTATCACCCCAAATTATTTTTTAACTGGAAGAGGTCATAATAGAGTAACAGCTGGAATCCTAGGTGGGGATTCTATGACTCTTCTTCAACCTCTTTTGCTAGTGAGTGTCCATTACTATTACCATGGACTTAGTTACCTCTGTATTGTAGTTGACATCATTTCCCAATCACAGTCATCTCTAGTCCAAGGTGACAGTGTCATGCCATGAGGGGAAAATTGTCACACTACAAGAATACCAAACCCAGGGCCTTGTGCATGCTAAGAAAGCACAGTACCAATGAGTGACATCCCAATCTCTAGCTTGTCTTGTGTCTAAGCCTGGAGAGTGGCATCTTTTATAGTGGGTAGAGGCTTTGTGGGACCTTCAGAGTGCAGTGTAGTGGCCTCCTCAGCTCACCAATTTCTCAAATCGAAATAGAAACATGATGCTCTGTTGTGGCAAGAGAGTAGGAGCTGAGAAAAACAGCATCAAGATTAATATATAAGTTTCATCTTATGGAGTGGGCTTCAAATCCAGCCAGAAAGTGGTTACTCCCATAACATCCATACCACTATCGCACCAGTGAGCATATCTTTCCAGGGCATTCAAGGGAGAAATTTAGGTGGAAGGAATGGAGAGCTTGATCAAAACATATTATATGCATGTGTGAAGTTCTCAAATTATGCATATTTTTAAAAAGATTAGTATAAGAAAGAAACCAGCTGAACTTCCCTTTTTGGGTTTCATAGTGCATGAAAGCGTGCTCAAGAAACATCAGCACTGTACAGACAAGGGAGAGGCACATTTTATATAAATGTTCTACCATGGCCCAGAACCTGTAAGCACATGCCTTTCCCTCAGCTTCCATTTTCAGGACTACCTTCCCTTTCATAATAAACTGTATCCATACCATTTTATTGATTTTAAAAATTAATATTCATCCCTCCCTCTCCAACTCCTCCTATATTCCCCCTATATCCCTTCAGCTTCATGTCCTCTTTTACTTAAGAAATAGCCCACTGAGTCCAATTAGTGTTGCCAATATTTGCATGGGTATAGACCATATGCAAGAGATGGTTAACCTAGAAAAGACCAGACACCCCTAAAGAAAACTAACTCTCATTCCTCCAGCAGCCACCAACTGTCAATAGATCCTCAGCTAAGAGTAGGGGCTTGTAAGCTGTTACACCTTTCCACACTTGTTAACTGGCTTGATCTTGTGCAGTTTTGAGGGTGGCAAATATAGCCACTGTGGGTTCAGGAGTACAGGGGTTTTGTTCTGTTAAGTCTCTATTTAGATTTCTAACAATGCATCTCTGGTACAAGTCTTCATCTCAGAATAGGAGAACCTGGAGGCTTCAATAGGTGCCTCCAGGATGCTTCAGCCAGTGTCCCCAGACTCATCTCCACATCGATTGCATCCTACACGGAGGAGAGTCCTCCCCTAGTATACTCTCAGTTCCATTTAGAATATTTCTTCTATTCAATAACCCACAGTGACTTTAGGAGGAGGTAAAAAAATGTCATTGTTGAAGTATAAACCCCTTTAAATGTTAAGATCAAAAGGGAAGCTTCCATCAAATAACACATAATTAAACATGCAGACAGGCCTAACTTTGATTCATGAATGCTTCTGCACTTCTAAATTATTGCCACAGAGATCAGGGCCTGAAAAAAAATTAAAAATCATTATGCCTCAAAAGGATACATGCTTTTTCACAGCTTTCTAAGTGGGATTTCTTGGTGTGCAGAATTTCGTGTTTTCCCATTTTTCTCCATGACTCGGTAGCGATACTCAGGGGTGGGCAGGAGCTGATTGGTGAACATGCTCAGGTTGAGGATTCCTGCAGGCTGAGCGTGATGGGAGCACAGAGCTAGTCAGCAAGACCCATGTTTTCCTAGCGCTTCACAGATAACTAGACGGCAGCTGATTTGGTTTGTATTTGTGTTGCTTTCCAAAGACTCATGCTTTGAATGTGTGGTTGAATTGGTGGTATTTTTCTTCCATTTTCATGTGTGTGTAGAGGTATGCATGTGTGTGTGTGTGTGTGTGTGTGTGTGTGTGTGTGTGTGTGTGTGTGTTTCCATGTGTATGTGGGTACTTATGCCATATGCATGTGGAAGTCTGAGGTTTAGGATAGGAATCATCCTCCACGGCTCTTCATCTTATTCACTGAAGTAGTCTTTCACTCAAACCCAAAGCTCACAGACATGGCTAGTCTTCCCAGCCAGCTTGCCCTGGGGCTGTCCTGTCTCCACCTGACACTGGAATTACAGGTGGGCTAACATGCCCACTTGGTGTGTAAGTGGGTTCTTGAGATCCGATCTCTGGTCCTCGTGTTTGCGCAGCAAATGTTTTACCCGCTGAGCTATTTCCAAAGTGAGATGGAAGATCTAGCATTTCTTTAGTTGTTTCTGAGACAGGGTCTCATGGAGCCAAGGAGGGCTTGGAGCTGGCAAGC
The DNA here is from genome assembly GCF_949786415.1 of Peromyscus eremicus. Taxonomy (NCBI): domain Eukaryota; kingdom Metazoa; phylum Chordata; class Mammalia; order Rodentia; family Cricetidae; genus Peromyscus; species Peromyscus eremicus. The sequence goes on along the minus strand of NC_081438.1, from coordinate 23,220,509 downwards.
TGACCTGAGGTAGAGGATGAACTTAAAGTCCTGATACTCCAGCTTCCTCCTCTGGACAAGAGTTCTGCCTATTTCAGGCAGTTCTGGGGTATGAACCCAGGACTTCTGGTAGACCAGGCCAGCTCTCCACCCACTGAGCTAAATCTCTAGCTAATAGCATTGTTTGGGAGGCTGTAGAACCTTTAGGAGTGGGGCCTGGTAAGAGGAAGCAGGCTGCTGCTTCCTGCAGTATCTCTCCTGGTCTACCATGTCCTGAACAGCTCTGACCGTCAGGGTCTAACCTGCTCCACCATTCATTTCCTCTTATTGTGAACTAAAACCATCTAAAACAAGGGCTTCGTTGGTCCACATTGGTTAAAGAAGAATCGTCTTAGGCTGGGCACATGTTAAATGATCTAAAGACATCTAACACTCCACCTGTGGATTACAAGCACATATATCCATTTATTTTGTGTGACATTGTGATGTGACTGATGTTAAGTCACAAGATGGGTCCCAGAAGGGCAGAGCTGGTGATAATGAGTTAAGATGGTGGCTCAGGTTCCACCTGGGGTTTTCTCCTAGAGAACAGAAATCTAAACTCCCAACACTTCTCAGAAGCCCTTAACGGCTGCCTGAATGTTCCTGTCAACATCTCCTCTGTCTAAAAGAGTTCCTCCCCCCACCCTCCCCGCAACCCAGGCTGTCCCAGCCCCTGAGCTGTCTCCCCCTTGTCATCTACCCACATAAATGCCAGCAAGCATTTGTAGCTGACTGCTGTTTCTTGCTTCTGAGACAACCTGGTAGTTTGGCCCTAATAAACTGCTTTCTTTCCACGGGGTGGTTTTGTTCGGTGGTTTCTTGCGGCAACTGCTTACAATCTTGTCACCCACAAAGTTCACACTTGAAAACCACACAACTGATTGTAACTCCAGCTCTGGGAGATCCCGCATCCTCTTCTGGCCACCACAGGGAACTGCACTCTCATGCACCTACCTTCCTACAGATACACACACACACACACACACACACACACACACACACACACACAAGAATAATAATGAAACAAAATTTAAATATTATGAGATTTAAAATGTGTGGTTAAAAAATATCATCAGGGCTAGGGTGATAGCTTGATAAAGTACTTGCCTTGCAAGCTTGAGAACCTGAGTCTGAGCTCCAGAAAACCTTGTGAAAAAAAAAAAGCCAGAATGGGAATACACACTTGTAATCCTGGCACTACAAAAGCAGATTCAGGTAGATCCCTAGGGCTCATTGGCTTAATTTAATAGGCATGCACCAAGCCAATGAGAGACTCTGTCTCAAAAAAAAAAAAAAAATAAAGTGATATCACCAGGGGATGACAGCTGTCCTCTGGCTTCCACATATTTGTGTACACCTGTGAACCTCTGTCCCCATCCCTGAATACACAACATTTTCATGATGTTCTAAGTCAGTTTACAGTTTTGTGTTGGGGAAATCCAGCTGAGAATCAACATTCACCTCTTTCTGCCTCATGACTTGAATGCAATGGGTAGCTTTGGGCTGCTGTGGAAGGAGTCACAACCAAGCCCATGATTTACTGTTTCATCCTGTCTTAGGACAGCTGCTGGTCCACGGAGATCAATAGTTCCGACAATTTCAGCTGTGATCTAGTAGGTGTCTCTGATAAAAGATGTGCTCAGGATCATGGCTATTGTCGGTGGGCTGGCAGTAGAATCCAGTTTCTTGGGGGAAGTGGTAAGACTGGGCAGAGCAGGTAATATCAAACAGGCTGCAATCCAGAATTATCATGTATTCTTGGGAGGTACCTGCAGGGCTGGACAGAAAAGCAATATTGGACGCCTAGCTATATAAAATGGTCAGCTGAGATCTGTGAGTATAGGATGGAAGGGGCTCATGCTAATATGAACAATTAGTGGTTAATCTTGGTTAATCCCTCCTACTTCCAGCTGAAGGGTTCTGATGGTGGACATATTTGTCTTACTTAGTGTCTGTCCTAGTTAGCTTTAAATGTCAACTTGATGCAGCCTGGAGTCACTCGAGAAGATAGTCTCAACTGACAAATTGCCCAGATCAGATTGGTTTGTGGGTATTTCTAGAGGGGTTGTCTTGATTTTTTTATTGATACAGAAGGACCCAGTCTACTGTAGGAGGCATCATTCCTAGGCAGGTGGTCCTGGACTGTACCTGAGTGCTGGCTAAGAATTAACTAGAGAGTGAGCCAGTAAGAGGCATCCTCCATGGTTTCTGCTTCAAATTTATGCCTAATTTTCTGCCCTGGCTTCCCTCAATGATGGAGTGTGACCTGGAAGTGTAAGCCAAATAAACCCTTCACTCTGCATGTAAATTGCTTTAAGTCAGAGTGTTTCTATAACCGCAACAGAATGAAACTAGAACAGTCATAGCATGCTCCATCGAACACTAAGACTCAAAGGGCAGGACAGGGCTTTCTGAAGGGATGGGCTTGGGAATACGCAGTTGTATAAGCCTGATGTCAGCAGAGCGACCATGACTGTGCTCCTTCCTGGACCTCTGGGAAGAAGGACTAAATGAACGCATTACCAAGTAATGATTTTGTTGCAACAATTTATCGATAACAAGAAAAGACTAGCTCAAAGATGCCGCATGTCAATGCAGCAGACAGCCCAGCTCCCCGCTTCCCACAGGTCATTACCTGCTCCTAATTGGGTCTGAAAGCAGTGGGCTTGTATTTAAAGGTAGGCAGACAAAATGCTCTGTATTTTTCCCCCCAGGAATCCCACGAAGGAGAGCTGAGTACCCATTTGTAATTGTGGCTTAAGGATCCAGCTGACATCTCCATGAAACCTGTGTCCATCACTCCAAGCTATGTGCCCTCCTTCAAAGTGCATCACATCCCCAAGGCTGTGATTGCTTATTTATAAATAGAAAGGGGGCCTGAAAAGATGGTCCTTCTGGTTAAAAGCCGTTACTGTTCTTGCAGAGGACTCAAGTTAGCTTTCCACCACCCATGTGGTGTGGCTCACAACTACCTGTAACTCCAACTCGAGGGATCCAACGCCCTCTCCTGGCCTCCACAAGCACTGGACTCAAATATACATACCACACACAGGTGCAAGTGCATACACATCACAAAAATAATTTTAATTGAAAGAAATGATGTGATTAAATGAGGGAAACATAATCAACCCTTCTACTTGAACATGCATCTTCCTTCTTAAGGTGGAGGGAGATGGTGCTTAAATCCACCTCCCATTGCTTGGAGGTATGTTGGATGTGTTCTCATCATTATTATGATCTTTCACATAAAAGCTTGTACCATTATTATGTCATCTCACAATTTTTTTTCAATGCAAACAAAATTGGTTTCAGTTTGTAGATGGGGAAGTTGAGACTGGCAGAGCAGAGGAGGCCTGCTCAATGTTGTATAAGTCAGCTTCCTCCTACTGTAGCAAAATGCTTGAGAAAACCAACTTAAATTGAAAAATGGTTTGTTTGCTCATAGTTTCGGAGTTTCAATCTATGGCCACTTAGTTCTGTTGCTTTGGTTCATGGAGAGGCAGGAATACATAGTGAAGGTGACTGCTCACCCCATGGTGGCCAGTTAGCCAAGCAGGGAGAGAAAGAAAGAGGCTGGAATCCCAGTATGGTCTCCAATGGGTACGCCTTCCAATGACCTACCATCTTCCTCTAGGCTCTACATCCTGAAGGTTCCACCACCTCCCAGTAGCTCCACAGGCAGGCAACCAAGTCTTTAATGGATGAGCCCTTGGGGAACATTTCAGATATAAACTATAACAAAGGCCAAGCCTTTCTCTAGATGGTGAATATATTAAAGGTTCAGGAAGTAAGCAAAGTTTATAAGAACCAGGAAGTTCCTAAAACTTATAAGATTCACTAGGCCCCTCCCCAAGGCAACATAAGCAATAGCACTTGGTTGAGGAGGGGAACTTGCCAACTAGCTGAACTGCCTGCATATTGTTCAGGGAACTCCCAGGATGCAGGTTTCATGTTGCCTCCCATGTTGGGGTGGGCATTTCAGTGATGTGTCTGCTTTGAGGCCTCCATGCTTCTAGAGGTAACACCTGACCCACAATCTTATAAGTAACCTCAATGAGCTTACTGGTTCACTAAGCTAGACTTGGGTGGAATTGTTTTCTTTATCTGTTGTTTGCGCCCTACCTGGGTGAATGCATGTTTGTTCATGTCTCCCCTGGAAAGTACTAGAACACACTGGAAGTCTAAACAGCATGACACTAGCTCTGGTGAGAGCACCCTGAAACACATCATTGTATGGAAGATGACACAGTCGCTATGTGTGTGTCCTATGTTGATAAGGGAACAGTGAGGGGAGAGTCCAGGCCCCACCTCTTAAATGCTGAACTTCCTCTACAAACCACTACACTGGAGAATCAGCTTTCCCTGGTGGAGCTACACTCAAACACAACCAAACCACAGAAGAGAGGGAGGTTGGAGGAAAGCTGGTGTGGATGCTATCAGCTATAAATGTAAAGGACCAGCCATTAGGCTCAGTTCTCAGCCAGCACTTGAAGAGGTCAGAGAAGCAGAAGATGAATTTTCCTTCAGGAATGAAGATATCTAGTCCAACAGGGTGCAATACAAGGGTCCCTTCCCCACAAGACTATTGCATAGGAGGATGCCAAAAAGCACCAGCATCAAGTTGATGCAGATGCACAGTAGGCACTCTAGCATTAGCCTGGGAACCTGGACTTGCCAATAAGCCACAGAGAAAAAGCAGACTTACATGGTTTATGGCTGCATGTTCTTTTAAACAGCAGTTGGGATTAAGATTAACCAAAGCTCCTGTTGAGTGTGCCCTAGGTGAATCCATTCATTCTCCTACCACATCCTGAAAGTGTGAATGACGTAAGAAGCTCCTGGGGATGAAGGTGTCTGTCCTTGACTCAGAAAATTCTGCTAGGGTATGTCTTTTCCTTTTTTTTATAGCTCCCCTGGACTCCTGTCCCATGCTGGCACTAGATTTTAATTCTAGCACTCTAGTGTGTTCTTACATAATGATGGGGAAAGAATAAGAATAAGTGTGACTTTTGTTGCAAGCCCCAAATGGAAATATGATTTTTAAAATACCTTGCTTCCCTGCTGAATTTTTAGTACTTCCAGAATGGGTCTTTTCTTTTTTCATTTGAATGGATTCCTGGGATCTGCTGCTGCAGTATCTGAACTATGATAAATATTCATTGAACAAACAAGTGAACAAATAAATATGAATGAGCTAACAAATGTTTGAATGAACATGTAAAGAAGTGAATGAATGAGTGAGTTAGTAACTGAGCAAGTGAATGACTGAGGGACTGAAATGAATAAACAGACACATCGCATCTGAATCACTAGATTTTAAGCTGTACAAGGATGAGGCAGGTCATCTGTTTCATTTATGGCTGAATTCTCTAGCTGTTCATGATGAGCCTTCAATAAATACTGCAGAGTGAGTAAAAGTTCAATGTCTGTCTTAGCAGCACTGACCTTCACATCCCCCCCCCTCCGCAATTCTCATCATATTTTAACCAGGAAATACTCCCAATTGAATAGGTCCAGATTGGTCAGTTTAGAGTCCCAGTGGAAGACAAGATCTTGCCTAAGCACCCACTACTGTGTGGGTACCCAGTCTAAGGTTCAATGCAGGGTCCATTTTTACACGGATTACAATGTAGAGAACATGGATCATAGAGCTTGTTATATGACTTTTCCTGGCAGTCATGAAGGAAATAAACATCTATTTCCTCCAAGTAGGACATTGGTGGCAACCCAAATCTAGCTTAGTAAACTGGTGGCAACCCAAATCTAGCTTAGTAAACTAGGGTGCTGTTGATGTTACACACAAGGCTGCAGGTGACTCAAAGGCAGCTTCAGTGTGGAAAAGCCCACTTCAGTGTGGATCCAGACTCATACACACCTCACCTCTGAAGCTCCTTGCACAACTTGCAGGCTGTTTTGGTTACAGAGTCTCCTCTCCATAGCAACATTACTGCTTATATAATCTTGGGGAAGGCTTTGTGAACCCTGTCAGTTTCAGGAACTTCCTGTGACCTTTGAGTTGTTTATTACCTGAATCTTTACCAAGAATTAAATGTGTCAACTCAGTAGAAATCGCTACATAACAAAACCTCTCTTTGGTTTGTTGAAGCACCGTGAAAGTACAGAGAACTAAGAAACTACTCATCTATTTGTCAGCCAGTAGAATGCTCAGAGGCAATGTGATGGTGTGATGCAGAGATGGACTAACACATGGATTAGAGCTCAGGAAGATGCTTCTTTCATCTTAGTACACCCACTCATTCTGCTGGAGGTCCTGGGAGCCCTATGGGTCCTTGGTCCTAGCCTTAGTGTTTGTATCCTCTCTAGATACAGAGGTATGCATTGTTTATGCTTCATATTAACTCAGGTCCTCACTCATGTGGTAAACACTTTACCTACTCAGCTATCTCCAGACAGCTATCTAGTTTTATATCTCCTTAGTATCTAGTTTTAAAGATTAACTAGGGGCTGGATAGGAGATTCAATAGTTAAGAGTGTGCATAGCTCTTATGGAGGACCTGAATTGAATTTCCAGAACCAGGGGATTTGAGCACCTGTACTCGTATATTCATTCTCTCTCTCTCTCTCTCTCTCTCTCTCTCTCTCTCTCTCTTGCAAGCACATGTGCTTATGTGTGCGTGTGCGCGCTCGCGCGCGCACACACACACACACAATTAAAAAATAAGAATCTTTCAAGATGGCTTTAGTGGAGTAAGAGAAATTCTCCTGGAAGCCAACACCAAACTCACTGGCTGATAATCTTATTTCTTCCTCCCTGCTGTCTTCAGGATCACCTTCAACTAGCTAAGTGGTGTGCTTCTTAGATGTTGGTGAGCTGGACTTGCCTGGTAGCCATTTCTTCACTGTGAGTTATAAATGCCTTCCAGCAGTCAAATCACATGTGTATTGATCTTTAGAACATTTTATTGATCAAACACAGTGAGAGAAACATTTGAAATATAAACCCATTATTTTAACAATTTATTGCCAGGAATAGGAAAATGGTGTTCTTATATATTCCTGGTTTTGGTGAATGGGTTATCTCAGGATGTCTTGTGGTAATAATCTAGGGGTGTCTAACCCATGGGTCATGGGTGCAAGGGAGTACATGTTTATAATGAGTGATCTTATGGCAGACCTTGTCATCCACCAAATTTACACCCTGAAGAACCAGGTGATCGAATTACAAAATGTCACAAAAAAGAATTCATGTTTTAAGTCAGTATATGATTCTGTGTTTGGACACACTCATAGCTATTCTGGGTTGTGTGCAGCCTATGATTGTGAGTTGGATATCCCTGAAGGTCTAGAGACCTAATCTCCACCAAGAGTTTAAAGATTGTCTGTCTATCTCAAACTTCAGGTTTTCAGCATTCTCCTCTATGTTTCTTTCCCCAGAGGTCCTGTGTAGGAGGCCTCTCTGTCTCATGTTCTCACTGTCTTGACTTCCTGGACATGGTAGACTGTATCTCCAAACTATGAGCTAAAATGAAACCCCTTTCCCCTTAAGTTGCTGTGATGTGGAATATTCCTTTACACTGTGTGAAGATATGTCACTGTGATTGGTTTAATAGAAAGCTAAATGCCATGGACAAAAGATTGCTGGGAAGAAGAAGGGGGAGTTGCCAGCCAGACACAGAGGAAGCAGGAAAGCAGCATGGGTAGTACAGAGTAAAGGTAATAAAGCCATGGGGCCTAAAATAAATTAGTAGAAATAGGTTAATTTATGTTATAAGAGCTAGTTAGAAACAAGCCTAAGCTATTGGCTGAGCTTTCATAATTAAGAAGAAGTCTCTGTGTGGTTATTTGGGAGCTGGCTGGTGGGACAGAAGAAGTCTGACTACATTGCTGGTGGTAATGTAAAATGGAGTAGGCACTTTAGAACACGGTTTGGCAGTTTCTCAAAATGCTAAATGTGGAGTTTCTACACAACTCAACAGTTTCCCCCTGCTATATACTCAAGAGAAATGGAACACATTGTTCACACAAAAAATTCGCAATGTGCCAGAGAACTAGCTCAGCAGGTAAAGGCAACTGGCATGGGAGAATGGCTCCTGTAAATTGTCTTCTGACCTCTACATATCACTCATAATTAAAAAGAATTAATTGAATAAAAAAACAGGCTCCAGAATGTTCATATCAGCATTACTTATAGCTAAGGGGGGAAACATCCAAATGCTCATCAAATTATTTGAGTGATTACGTAAAAGATGGTATATTCATACAATATAATAGTATTTTGTCTTAAAATTGGATTAAACAAACTACCACAGAGGTAGGAGCAGGCTCAGTTAAAACTCAAAAAATAAAGTTCACAAATCTTAGGAAGTTCCTGAAACTTAGAAGACTGAGAAGACACTTGTGTAATATTGTATAAACAATATCAATTTCTGTGGAAAGAAGAATATCCACTTTGTGGAGCTGCCTGCAAACTATACAGAGAGCTCTGGGGACAGAGTTATCTTATGCTATCACCCATGCTAAGGTAGGTTTCTGCTCATGCAGCTGCCCAAGTCATTCCTGTTCCTGTAACTCCAAGCCCACATTCCTATAAACAACTCCAATAAACTCACTGGTTCAGAGTTCAGAGGTTGACCTGGATGGAATTGTTCCATGGGTCTGCTATCATAACCTTATCTAGGATGAGTAGGTAAGTATTCATGTCTCCCTAGGAAAAATCTAATGCAGTTATATGGAACTCCATCTCAAAAGCACTTGACAAATGAATGAATGAATGAAGGTATGATACTTACTCTAACATAAACTAAACACTGTATTAGCAGTTTCCTCTGATAGGGGAAATATTTTATCCCTCAGGGAAGCTCATTAAGCTCATAGAGTAAACAACTCAAAAGCTCCAGGAAGTCCCTGAAATTGACCAGATTCATTAGGACCTACCCTCTCTGAATATATGTAAGCTGCAAGAAAGGCAGAGAGACACCCTCAGACAAGACAAGCTGCCTAGAAGGCTCTTAGACAAGCCTAGATGCTTAGAAGATGGAGAGTCTGAATCTAGCTGAGGTGTCTGGAAGAAACTCAGATCAACTGAACTACCTGGAAAGATACTCTCCAACCTGTTGAGCTGCCTGTAGGCTGTGCAGTGTGCTCCAGGTTTGTGAGTTGTCACCCATACTTGGGTAGGCTTTGGTGATGTAGCTGTCTTAGAGTCATTTCTGCTCCTATATGTAACCTTGCCCCCACACGCCTGTTAGTAACTACGGTGGTTTGAAAGAAAATGGCCCCCAAAGGGACTGGCACCACTAGGAGGTGTGGCTTTGTTGGAGTAGGTGTGATCTTGCTGGAGGAAGTGTGTTATTGAGGAGGTGAGCTTTGAGGTCTCATATACGCCCAAGCCACACCCAGTGTCTCAGACCACTTCCTGTTGCCTGTGGTATCAAGATATAGTTCTTTCTCTTCCACTCTCAGCTCCTTCTCCAGCACCATGTATGCCTGCATGCCACCATGTCCTGCCATAATGATAATGGACTAAACCTCTGAAACTGTAACTCACCCAATTAAATGTTTTTCCTTTGTAAGAGTTGCTGTGGTCATGGTGTCTCTTCACAGCAACACAAACCCTAATTAAGAAAGTAACCCTGATACAAGTTATTGATTAAGCAAGTTGGACTTGGGTGTTATCTGTACTTTGGTCTGTTGTCAGTTCACTAGCAGGGGTGAGTAGACATTTGTCCATCTCTCCTCCAAATGGTGTCACACAACAAACATGAAAACATTGTGCTCATTAAAAGAAGACAGAGCATGTACTGTGCAATTTCAAGTACATTAAATGACCAGAAGTAAAATCTCTGGAGACAGCATGGATGAGTGTTTGCTGGTAATAGAATGAAGAAAAAGTAGGGAGTGATTGCTGAGGGGCCTGGGATGTGCTGGGTGCAGTGAACAGGTTTACCATTATATAATGGCAATGGTTATGTGTCTGTGTATATACACCAAAAATAGCTGAACTGAACACTGTGAATGTCACACACACTATATGGCTTACATTTCAATTGTGTGTGTGTGTGGTGTATATACATATTCATGTGTGTGCATGTGCGTGCGTGTGTGCGTGCGTGTGTGTGTGTGTGTGTGTGCGTGTGTGTGTGTGTAAGCAAGTCTGAGGTTCATGTCTAGCCTTTTTCTCAATTGTTTTCCACCTTAGTTTTTGAGACTGGTCTCTCACTAAACTTGCAAGATGGGTAGACTGGCAGGCCAGTAAGCCCCAGCAACCCTCCTGTTGTTACCTTGGCTGTGCTGGGATAACAGACACACACCGTTGTATCTGGTTTTTCGTGTGTGTTTGTGTTTGTGTGTGTGTGTGTGTGTGTGTGTGTGTGTGTGTGTGTGTGTGTGTTCGTTCGTTCCTGGGGATTTAAATTTACGTGGTCATGCTTGCAAGTCAAGCACTTTGCTAATGGACTGACCCATCCCCAGACCTGTACATCATTGTTTTAAAGATACGGTGTGCACACTAAGAGAACTTTGGATGGTCAGTTGAAGGCAGGAGATGCAATATCAGGATGTTTCTGGAGTCATACTGGAGGGAAACATCCATTTCCACACCCTGCGATTTTCCTACAGGGACAGCAAGCCCTCGTGATGACCCCTGTGACTGAGATCGCCTTGGTTTCATTGCTCATGGCAAACAGAATCCCTTCAGTCCAGGCTGCTTCATTCCCCCATGCACTATTAAAAGGGGCCTACCTTTTTTTGTTTAGGGTTTTCCATTTCCTCTTGTAGAAGAAAGAGACACTGTTGACAAGTGTGGAAATTGGAAATGTAAATGAAAAAATGAGTCCCCGGGGGAGAGCTTGGATGTAGAACCCGAGCTCAGTCACCTTGGGTAACAGAGGCTCCCGGTTTCAGGGCTCAGCAACAAAGGCAGATGAAAGGTTTCGCCATTCCATTCGTCTCTCGAATGTGATCAAGCCTGGTGTTATGCCTGAGGAATGCAGAGGAGCTCGCTTCTTCATGCTCTGTGCCAAGCATGTTAAAAGGGGGTCTGTCTCCATCTTGTCCTGCCCCTCCTGGAAACAGGTCTTCCCGGGTATCAAAACCCCCAAACAGAGAAGCCTGCAGGGACGGGAGGAACACACCCAGGTTCCCTGCTTCCTGGCCTCTGAGGCTGAGCGCTGTCCCAAGACATACATCATCTGTTGACGAGGCTCAGTGCTACCCAGAATTTTTTTTTTTATTTTTTAAATAAGCATATAAAACTTTAGGTGCCATTAGCACAATTTCAAACAGTGTGTTTTATGGTTCCCCGTACTCCATTGCCTCACTCCATGCTGGAGCCCCGCCCCCAGATTCCGTTCTTCTTCCATGTCCTCTGTGTCATTTTATCCACTCTCCATCCTTCCCCACCACTTCATATTGCCCTCTCCTGGGCTCCTTTCTAGATGCTTTGACGTCACCTCCACTCACACCTGTTTCCACACACACACACATGCGTATTTCATAGGCTTTGCTCCACATATGGGGGAGAACGTGTGGTTTTTGGATTTCTGAACTTAGATGACCTGGCTTGGTATTACCCTTTCCACGTTCCTTGAGTTCCTTCTTCTTTACACCTGAATAACTCCATGGTGCACGTGCTCCACTGTCTCATGGCCCAATCACCTAGCTATATGCTTCCTCATCCAGAAATGCTCTGAGATGTTCTAAACTCATGCCTCAGCCCAAACTGCATCTTAGCCCTTGGCCTTGATTCCTTGTGGTACAGCAGCTCCTTCTCACCACTTCCCCATATGGAACCTTAAAAGAACAGGTTTTATTTTCCATAGGTGGGCTGATGTTTTTCTTCAAATCCGGCCATGGAATCAGTTCTTATGTACCTCTAGCATGAAGGACATTCTGACTCCATGTCCCCCTTGAGCCTCATCGGTTTCTATTCCCGTCAGTCCCTATTCCCTCCACATGGAGAAGAGATATATCCTGGTTGAGGCTTCTGAATCTGATTGACAGCGCTTCACAGCTTGCTTAGGAATCAGT
>NC_081438.1:23084977-23208300 GCF_949786415.1 Peromyscus eremicus | reverse complement strand
GAACAAAGATAGAGGCAGACAGACAGACAGAGAGAGAGGCCAATCATGTCACTTTAGGTGACATCTATTCCCACTTCCCCATATTATGGGCACACAGTGATAACTGTATTGTTGTGAAATGGTTGCTACACATCACGGTTTGTAGAAAAGAACACAAAGCATGGAGTCAGGGGGCTGGATTGGATTTCCCATCCCTCAGAATAATATTCATGTTCTCAGTGAGAAGTCCTCTAGTTTTATTGGGCCTCGGTTCCCTTTGTATGGGAAGTGAAAGTTGAAGGCCATGACTGCCAAGGTTGTTGTCTCCACTCCTAATGGAAGAGAGATAGCCTTCTATTTAGGGGTTGGAGAGATAGCTGAGTTCAAAACGCAAGAGCCCCCACCAAAATCTGGATGCAGCGGTGCGTGCCTGTAATGATAGCACCAGGTGATGGAGATTGGAGGGTATCTGGGGCTCACTGGCCAAACAAACTAGCTGAATCTGAGCTCCAGGTTTAGGGAAAGACCCTGGGTCAAGCGTAGGTGAGGCGGCTCAGCAGGCAGAGGTCAGCTATCGAGCCTGACTTCCACATGCATACATCCATGCTGTGACACACTCACATGCTTAGGCATGCACACACAAAATAAATACATGTGAAAAAAAATAAAAGAAAGTAGACAAAGATATCGAGGGAAACAGCCAGTGCTGATGTCTCACTTCCACAATGCAGGCACGTGTGCAGCAGCAGCACACATGCATGTGTAGGAGCGTGTACACACACATACACACACACACACACACACACAGAGAGAGAGAGAGAGAGAGAGAGAGAGAGAGAGAGAGAGAGAGAGAGAGAGAGAGAGAGAGAGAGAGAGGAGTCTGTTTTTTTTTTCTTACCGCTACCTGGGGATAGGCACTCATCCTGAGGAATGGCCTCTTGTCTCTTGTATTCTAAGTTCTTCTAAGAGCTGAGTTGGGAAGGCTGCTGGCTTCATGCTCTGGTGGCTTCATAGAGCACAGTCTACTTTACCCTTGCATGTAACCACCAGCAGCATGGAGGAAGATCCACGCTCCCTCTCAGCTGGTCATGAGTTATTAATTGCCACTGGTGAATGAATTTCATTCTGATTTCCCTGATCTAATCCAGCCCTGTTTTAAACTAAAGATCAGGATATAGGTTTTGGGTTTGGCTAATGAAATACCTAATGAAGTTGCATTGGTAACAGTTACAGATGGGACACCTTGAAGGGAAGGGCCAATCCCAGGGCTCAGCAGTTGCCGCTTGCTAACGGCTCCTTTAAGAGGAGAAAGCACAACCTTTGAGCTCATTTCCATCATTGGGATGTTCTGGAGGGCTGGTCAGGAAGGTGGGCAGGAGAAGCATTTGTCTTTCTCTCCTCTTCCTTCTCCTTCCCTGCCTCTTCCCTTGCTTCCTCCTCCTGTCTCCACCCCCATCTCGTCTTTGGAGCAGCAGTATCACAGATGTATGGTACATACCCAGCTTTTACATGGATTCTGGGAATCTGGATTCAGTGTCCCATGCTCTCACAGCAAGCGCTTTACCACTTGGCCATTTCCAATTGGCTCATTTTCTATTAACCTCTTTAGGTCTTTATTTTTCTGGCTCTATGACTGGGCATTCTTCCACATTTGAAGGTGAAAAATGCTTCCTTTAATCTCCTGTGTGCTCCTTAATCTTTGTCGTTTGGAGTGCCTGGTTGGACCAGTTCTTCTTGGGACTTTGACAGTTTTATGTACCGGTGAATGTTGCTCCCATAACCTTGGGGGCTTCTTCATGGTCAGAGGGAAGTGCCCTGAAATTTAAGAGGTCAAGTCGGTAGAGTGAGGGATCTGGGACAAAGGGTGAAGAAAGTGACAACTCCCTTTAGGAAGCCGCCATCCATTTCCCAGCCCTGATCTATGTGGCTCTGATATTGAGCAATAGCATTTGGCAAACTGTCAGGGTTTGGAATAGGTATATATGGAAAGAAGAAATACTTCATTTTATTGTGTTCTCTCTCTCTCTCTCTCTCTCTCTCTCTCTCTCTCTCTGATATTTGCTTGTGCAAATGTGTGCACATAGCACATGGGTGTGCATGATATGCAGAGGGATCTGTGTTGGGTTTCTTCTGGGATTGCTCCCCACCTTATTTTTTTTGACACAGAGTCTCCCGCTGCATCTGGAGTTCACTGATTCATCTTGTCTGGCTGACCAACCAATGGGTTCCAGTGATCTGTCTGTCTTTACTCCCCAACTTTACCACGGGGGTTACATACATGCCCATGGATGTGGTTCTGAGGACATGGACTCAGATCCTGGTGTTTGGGTTTATATCGCTGGCAGTTTTCTGACTTGAAACATCTCCCCAGTGCCTGATGAATGAATTTCAAATGCTCTCCCCATGCCAAAGAAGATAGAAAAAAAAACAACTATCAAAATTGGAATCTCAGTCTCCAGAGGGAAAACAGAATTAGAAGTGATGATAGAGAGATCGAACTGGGGTTTGGTATCTTGACCTTAAACCACTCTATGAAAGAAAGATAATTGCTAAGCAGGTGTCATCTTGATTATCCCAATTACATGATGAAGCTTAGCCTCTCTAAATGCCCCTTTATTTTTCTATTATACATCCCAGTTTTAAGGCAGAACAGGAACCGTAGACCAAAAGCTGTCGTCAAGTACAAACACTGGAAGGCAAGGCTGGCCCAGGCCGTGGGTCAGCCAAGTTGCCATGGCAAGTCATAATTGATCTTAAGTCATAATTGATTTTTAAGAGAGTTTGATCCAACCATGGAGTAACCAACCATTGCCAAGTGTGTGGCCAAGTCAAGTAGAAGAGAAGAGTGGAAAAACTAGGGGGACAGGGCAGACATAAGTACTTCCTGGAGGATAGCTGGAGAGAGGGGCAGACATTGCACACCTTCATACCCCACAGCATGCTGTGTTAGCTGCACAATACACAGACCAGTGTAGTAGGCAGATGCGGAGAGTTTGACCCAACTATGGAGTAACTTCAACCATTGCCGAGTGTGCAGGCAAATGGATAGATCTCTCGAGCATTACATTAAGTGAGGTGCCGCAGATGCATAAACAGAAATATTGTATGCTTTTTCTCATATGTAGACTCTAGCTTCTAGTGCTTATATGCGTGTAATGTTTATATAATC
Source organism: Peromyscus eremicus (assembly GCF_949786415.1). Lineage (NCBI taxonomy): Eukaryota > Metazoa > Chordata > Mammalia > Rodentia > Cricetidae > Peromyscus > Peromyscus eremicus. The sequence continues at coordinate 23,205,152 of NC_081438.1, read as the reverse complement.
ACATATATAAATACATGCATAACGTTTATTTATGTAAATGGGTGTGATTGTGGGCATAGACTACAAAATTAGAAAGGGGACCATGAGAGAGAGGGAAATACAGGTACAGAGGTATATAGATGGTGGGACAGTGGGACACAGGTGTCATCAAAGCAGAAATGAGGCTTTGTGGTGGGTGAAAGTCACAAGGTACTGTAAACAGAGAAGGAGATGAGGAGACTCCGCATAAACAGATTTGGCTTGAAAATGCCACAATGAAACCTAATACTTTGTATGCTGACTTTAAAAATCATTAATCAAACACAAATTTGGACTCACAAGATGGCTTAGTGGGTAAAGGCGCCTGCTGCCGAGTCTGATGACTGAATCTGACCCCTGGAGCCTACAGGGTTTAAGGAGAGAACCAACTCCCTAAAATCGTCCTCTGATCGCTGCACTTCAGATGTGGCATGTGCGTTCCTCCCCACCTGCATTAAATGAATAAACGCAATTTTAAAATTTAAATCAACAACCAAGTCTCATTTTTTCAGCCGAATAGTTACGCACTCTACCCAGTGGATGTCTCTGAAGTTTTTTTTGTTCTTGCTACATCTCTAAAATGGGCAACAGACTAAGATCCTCAGTCCCTGAAATCACAGGGAAGGACAGCTAATTAGACATTACATTGATACCGCATGCCAGGAAGACTGATCAGCCTGGGGAAGAGAGAGTAGACAAGTATGTGCTTTTGTACAACTTATGAACTAGTTAGTGGGAGGCAGGACATAAACACACAGAGGAAAAAGATCACCCAAAGCTGACACATACGTTATGCTGAAGATGGGGGAAAGGAATTCTGATCCACTGCTGGGAGCATGGAAACTAGGGCAGCCACTATGGAAATCAACATGGAGAGTCCTTCAAAGCTAGAACTACCACATGACCCCACTGTGCCACTCCTGGGAATACATCCAAAGGGGTCTATGTCATCATGCCACAGAGACACTTGCTCGTCCATGTTTATTGTGACATTATTTGTGATAGACAGATTATTAAATCAACCCAGGTGTCTACCACAGAAGAGTGGATGAAGACAATGCGGTTTATATAGATAAATAATAGAATTTTAGCCGTAAGGAAGAACAAAATGATGTCACTTGCAAAAAAATGGACAAAATTAGAGATTATTATACTGAATGAGACAAGCCAGACCCAGAAATGAAACAAAACAGTGTCATATGTCTTATCTCGGGTGTGAAATCTAAGATGTGTCTATGTGTGTGTACATGTCTGTGTGTATGCACACACACAAGTGTGAGTGTACCAGTATGTACGAGTGTGTGTGTGTGTGTGTGTGTGTGTGTGTGTGTGTGTGTGTGTGTATGTGTGTGTTACAGGAAATTAGAAGACTGCATAGGAAGAGGAAGGGGACCAGCTGCGGGGAAGAAAGACAATGAGAAGCAAACACGTCACAGAGCCCGTTGCCCTGTACAATGAATATATACTAATGCATTTATCTAATTAGAGAGTAAAACTGAATGAAAGCACTAAGGGCTGATGGGTAATCATTCTTGATGTGAAGATAGATGACTAGTTCAAGTAGAGGCTATGATTGGTGAGTGGGTGCCCACATGCCAAAGGTGATTTGGTGAAGGTTAAGTTCCCGGTGGAAGGAAGTAGAACACAGACGAGCTTGGTATATCCTAGGCAACAGAGAGAACCTTTGTGCCCCACCCACCCCCTATTTGGTGAGTGATAAGTAGGATGAGGAAAGCCACCTGAAGAGCCAGGGAGGTAGGAATGTCACTGAACATTGTCTTAGTTACGGTTTCTATTGCTGCCATGAATGACCGACCAAAGAGAAAGTTGGGGAGGAAAGGGTTTATTCGGCTTACACTTCAACATTGCTGTTCATCACTGAAGAAGTCAGGACAGGAATTCAAACAGGGCAGGATCCCAGAAGCAGGAGTGGATACAGAGGCAATGGAGGAGTGCTGCTTACTGGCTTGCTTCCCAATGGCTTGCTCAAACTGCTTTCTTACAGAATCCAGCACCAGCAGCCCAGGAACGGCACCACCCACCATGGGCTGGGCCCTCCCCTGTAGATCACTAAATGACTACTGGATCTCAAGGAGGCAGTTCCTTAGCTGAGGCTCCTTCTTCTGATGACTCTAGCTTGTGTCAAGTTGACACACAAAACCAACCAGTACAGGCATGCATCTTTAGGACCTGAAGATGTGGCTTGTGGTCAAGTACTCACCTTGAATCCTCAAGGAAAAGGCTAGGGGTGTGGCTTCATGGTAAAGCCCCACCTAGACTTCCCCAGTGAGGGCTAGGAAATGTCCAAGTGGTGGAGCACTTGCTTAGAATCCTCCAGTGAGGGGCTTGGCTCAGCTGTGGAATGCATATATAAAATCCCCCAGTGAGGGACTGGCTGTGGCTCAGAGGTAGAGCACCTACCAGAAACTGTCCATGAGGGCTGAGGAGTAGTAGGGAACTTACTTAGAATCCCCGAGTGAAGGCACTGAAGATGTGGCTCAATGATAAAGAACTCCATAGAATCCTTCAGCGAGGGTGAAGGACATTGCTCAAAGGTATAACATTTGATGAGTGTGCAGAAGGACCTGGCTTTGATTCCCAACATGGGAACTGGAAGCTGTCTTTCCAGTTCATTTTAGATATACAGTAGCTCATACTCTATGTTAGGGCTACATCTTTTTCCCGAGGATCAAGGAAATATTTTTTAGGTGCATTTAGCCACCTTGGACACATAAGTGCTATGTTTTTATACTCTGTGTGATGTAGATTCAGCTGTTTCCTAAAGATAGTGATCTAACGATAGTTAAGATAGAGCCCTGTCTTTCTCAGTTCAGTCTAGAAGGGACACACCAAGCAGATAATTCTAATACTTGGTGCTAAGTGGTATAATAAGTACGTAAAGTTAGACAACAAGAGCTAAATGATGGAGCAAAGTGAGAAGAGGAAAAACAGAGGGGCAGTTCCAGTCAGAAGGGAGACTGTGCTGATTTATATAGCAAGGTGGTATTTTATGTTAATTCCAAGTATTACATGGTTGTCTTAGTTACCATAAACTGTCAATGTGACCAGCCTGGAATAACCTGAAAAAGAAGTTTCAACTGAGTCATTGTTTTTACTTGATTTGCTTATGCATACCTATATGGGTAATTGTCTTCACTGTTAATTGATTGAGGAGCCCACCATGGGCAGCACCATCAACTGGGCAGGTGTTCCTAGTGAGTGGCTCAGTAGTATAGAACTTCCTTAGAATCCCCAAGAGAAGGCACTGAAGATCTTTTGGAGGAAAGAAATTGGCAGGGCTTGACTTTTACTGAGCAGTCAATAACTGTTTTGAATGAAATTGACTGGATGGTAGTATAAGAGTTAGAGGTCAGACATTAATCAAACACTCAATAAATGCCTGAAATGGTCGCGATTATCATCAGATGCAGGATCACAGAGCAATTGGGAAACCTCCTCAAGGAGGCTGAGATGACTCATGGGTTAAGTGATTCTGGGATGAAGGAATGAGGGGAAGGCTTGTAGACTGGGACCTGGGCATTGCTTCAGGCTAAGTAAGGGAGGGTCAATACCTATGGATCACACAATCACAGGAAGATGGTATTGACTCCAATTCTCTGCCTGTGGCTGTCAGTTTCCATTCATTGCCAACAGCCTGCCTGAGTAACATCTGCATTCAGAGCAATAAGATGTGGTTCATCTCTAGGTGTCTAACTGCCTCTGAAGCCCTTTGATGCTACCAGTAGGTCACTTCCATCTTCTCTTGGTGTTTGGAAAGGATACCGATTTAGACCAGGTGTGTGTGTGTGTGTGTGTGTGTGTGTGTGTGTGTGTGTGTGTGTACGCTCACATGTGCGTGTACACATGCATTTGTGTGCATGTTTGTGTGTATGAAGATACTTCCATGTAGGTATGTGTCTGTGGAGGTCAGAGGACAACATCAGTTTTTATTCCTCAAATGTTGTCTACTTTGAGACACAATCTCCCACTGGCCTGGAACTCACCTAGTAGTCTAGGCCAGCTGTTTGGGAAGCCCCAGCGATCTGTCTATCTTCACCTTCCAAGAAATGTAATTAGCAGTGTGTTCCTCCATACCTGACTTTTTTTTAAGTTTGGATTCTGGGGCTTGTACTCAAATTTTTATGTTTCAATTGCTCAACAACTCATTCATTCATCATTCATTCATTCACTCACTCATTCTATTCTTCTACCCCCTGCCCCTAGAACCAATTTGAGTACTACATCTTCCAATTGGTTGCCAAATCTTTGTCTATCTATCTATCTATCTATCTATCTATCTATCTATCTATCTATCTATCTATCATCTATGAGATGGAACCCAGGACTCCATGCATGCTAGTCAAGTACTCTACACAGTTGATCATATCCCCAGCTCTAGTTTTCAAGTATCTTGAATCTTCTTTTATCTTTTAGAGTCTTCCATTATTTTGCTACTATTGTTATGATTTTCTAAAACCAGATGAATGTTATTATTGTTCTTCTTCTTACGTATTTGTTCTTCATTACCAAGTAAACTAGATTTTTTTTTCTTTAAGTCCTTTCTTGCTTTTATATGCTATACATTGAATCTGCCTTGCTATTTGCCTAGTCAGGAATTAAAGAACACTTTTCTGGTCAGTGGGAAATGTTTATCTCTCACCTTGGTCGAAGCCTTTGGGAATCATGTTCCTGACAGTATTTTCTGTGTCCGAGAATCTGAACATGAATGCAGTAAGGGATTGCACACAATTATCCAGAATTGTGTCAAAAGAACAGTGTAGGAATGCGCAATTCAGCTTTGTTTCACTCCAGGTGAATACAAGGGTCCCACAAAAAGAAAGGGGTGCTAGGGAGAGGTTGCACCACGAAATGGGGCCGAGGAGAGAAACCTGGAGGTGGAGAGGTGCTGGGATCCAGACAAGCTTCTGTTCACAGTGGCTGCCTCCTGGTGCTGAGCTTCACTTGCCCCATGGGGTATCATTTTCTCATTATCACAAAGATACAAGTGGCGGATCTGCTAAGTCTGGCAGCTTCATCTTAGACGGACATATCCTAAAACCAGCATCTTTCCTCAGCAGGGGAGGAGGGATGGGTGTATCTTCCTCCCTCTCAAGCCCTTTACCTGTCAGCTCCCATTCTCACTTGAATGCTTTGTTTAGTTAGTGCCTTAATTAATTTTTTTTTCTGGTGGTTAACAGTGTAGCATAGTCTTTGTTATGTTGTGATAACAGAATGCCACAGATTGAATCTTTTATCAGGAATAGGTGTTCTGGGGATGGAGAGATGGCTTAGGGGTTAAGAATATTTTCTGCTTTTCTAGAGGACCCAGGGACCCACATTAGATGGTGCCCAACTAACCGTAATTCCAGCTCCAGGGAACATGACATCCTCTTCTGGTCTCTGGTGGCACCTTCAAATACACACACACACACACACACACACACACACACACACACACACACACTCACACACCATTAAAAAATAAAATAAATCTTAAAAGAAATAGGTATTATCTGGCCAAGAGTGCTGGATGTTGAGAAGTCTAAATTCAGTATGTCATGGTGTGCATGAGAAATGTCCCTCACAGGTTCATATATTTGAATACATGGTCTCCAGTTGGTGGCGCTTTTGGGTTGGTGATGGAACACTCAGGAGGTGAAGCCTCTTTGGAAGAAGTCCATCCCTGGGGTGAGCTTTAAGGGTTCACAGCCTGGCCTCATCTCCTGTTTTTTTTTTTCCTCTTCCCCTGCCTGCATATGAAATAACCAACCAGCTTCTCGCCTCTGCTGCTGTGCCATGGCTTTTTAGTCAGGATGGACTCAATCTCCCCAGAATTGTAATTCCAACTAATCGTTTTCTTTTTTTAAATTGCTTTTGGCCATGGTATTTTTTTTTTTTTTATCATGGCAACAGCAGAGTAACTAATATACAGACAATGCATGTGGTAGGGGTGTCTTCTTGCTTTATCATCCCTTCTGGACTTTTCTATAACCATAGGAAAAGGTACACTCCTTAATGGGCTCTTTGAATTTATATTGCTTGCTTTGGTTTGTTACTCTGGTCCATTTACCAAGTGGCCCCAAAAGGTGTTCATTTGAATAGGGTGTGCATCAGGAGAAGGCTCTGTGGCAGGTCGTGACCGCTGTGTGAGTAAATTCTCCACTTACTGTGACTCGGCATCTCCAACCATGCCTGAAGTGGTAGTGGCAGATGGTATATCTCACTCAAGATTCCTCAAGATTGCTGTAGGTGAACTGTAGTACAGGCTTTAGGAATTTTATAGCACAAACTTGCTGTTTTCTGACAGGAAGTGCTCCGCTTTAAAGAGACAGCTATTGATGCTGAGCATCTCAGCTCATTTGATAAAAGTGTCTGCCGCACAAATACGGGGACTTCAGTTCTATCATCGGCACCCTACGTAAAAACCCAGACACAGTGGTGTGAGATTGTAATCCCAGCACTGGAAAAGTGAGACAGGATAGCCGGCATGGTCAGATCTGTGAGTTTATTGCTGGTCATGGAATTCACTGGTCTAAGTATGTCCTCTGTTCTGTCACAATGCAACTGACTTGATATGTTGGTGGGATGGCCTTTTGAAGACACAGTTGCAGTACCAGCTGTGTGTCAGTACTTCATAGGACTAGAGCATGGTTCACTAGAAGGCTGTGCAGAGTATAAATATGCACCTAATATATGATGCTCCCTTTTCAATAGGAGGATCCATGGGTCTAGGAATTAAGAGGTTGATATGTGACAGTGTTCCTGGGGAGACATAATCAAATATCTCTACTCAGTCGAAAAAAAGAAACAGATAATTCCAGATAAGGAATATGTCAATAGACTGAAGTAAAGATACTACCAAAATCCAACTTGGGTGAAACAATGAGTTTTATTGGTGTTAATTACAGGAATGTGGGACAGAGGTCGCTTATAATAACAGAAATAACTTAGAGATAGCTGCATCACCAAAGGCCTTCTCTAAGATGAGTTGACAGTTCAGGACAGCTAGAAACCCGGAGCCTATTGCACTCACTGACTGATGCAAAATGATTATGCCATGCATACTAGAAAGAAAGTTAGGATTGTCATGGTGATGCAGGCCTGTCATCCCAGCTTCTCAGGAAGCCCCGACGGAAGGATCACAAGTTCAGGATTTTCCTAGGCTACAGAGTTGGTTCAAGTTTGGCCTGGGTAACATAGTAAGGGCCCCATATCAAAATAAAAAGTGAGTAGAAGGCAGGGGATGTAGCTCTGTGGTAGAGGACCTGTCTAGATTCCACCAGTGAGGAGCTGGATGCATGGCTCAACAATAAAGTGATGGCCCAGAACTTGCCAGGCTGGGGCTCAGGAGTTGACTGTTTTCTTAGTTCTCTTGCTGAGAAGTTCAGGATGTGGTTCAGTGGTAGAGAGTGTACTTGGAGTCCCCCAAGTAGCATTCAAGCCTGAGATGTGGCTCAACAGTAGAGTACTTGCCTATGTGATGGACTGGAAGCATGGCTCAATGGTAGAGCACTTGCCTAGAATCCCCCAGTGAGGGGACTGGTGGCATGGCTCAGTGGTAGTGTTGTGGTCCACAGTTCCCCAGCAAGGAGCTGGGGGTATGGTGCAGTAATAGAGCACTTGCCTAGAATTGGCCAGTGAGTGAGTGGAAGTATGGCTCAGTGACCGAACACTTATGTATTAGGCCCTATGTTCAGTCTCTAGCACTGGTCAAAGAAATGAGCCAAGAAACAAATAAATATAATAAATGAACATTTTAACCTGTTCTGTAGGAACAAGTTGAGTCTCAAAGGTAAAATGCTTTTATTCCTCTTTCTCCACCATGCTGCACCCATTGTTGGGGTTTATGGAGCTCATCACTTGAAGCAGGGCAGCCAGAAGCCATTTGGAACCATGTCACAGGTGTTATTGTGGTTCCGCTGTGAAGGTTTTCATTCTTTATCAATGATATCCTTTACTTTGAGCCACAACATCAGAAATTCTTTCCTGAACTTAGTTTTCTATCTGTAGCTCATGTTCCTCCCCTTTATCATCCTTCAAGGGGATGCTCAGGCCCCTGCCTGCATCTGGAAGAACTCCCTGAAACAGGCTGTGATATTCCTTTGCTGATTTCTGTAGGACACAATCAGCAGGAAAGCCTGTTTGAGCCTGGTGTGAAGCTTGCAGATTCTCACCTTCCATCATAAAAAGGTACTGGACATCTTTTAAAGGATGATTTATTAAAATGGGAAGTTCGGAGTAGATCTATATAGGCCAGAGGACTTTGTACAGAATCCCACTTCTCATTTCTGAAACGTGTGTATGTGTACGTGTTTGTGTATACATGCATGTGGCAGTACGTGTGGAGGCCAGAAGTGGACAGTGGGTGGGATGTCTTCCTCAGTCTCTCTACCTTACTTTTTGAGAGACAGCCTCTCACTGAATCTGTAGCTCACCAATTCAGGTGGACTGGCTGGCCACTAAGTTTCAGGAATCTTCCTGTCTCCAACCACTGGATGCCGTGATCACAGGTATACACCGCCACTCCTGGCTTTTACATGGGAGCTGGCCATCAGAACTCAGGTCCTCAGGCTTGCGCAGTGAGAACTTTTCCAAATAATCCACCTCCTCTTCCATTTCTGGACATTTCTATGCCTACTTCCTAAGTCATCATTCAAGGAGAAGCCAGTTAACATCCCACCCTTCCGCCCCCACCCCCGTCCCCCACCATTTTCTATGCTTGGCTTTCCTTTTCATGATTATTTGCCTTGTGGGAAAAGCAAGCTCCAAGCTGTACCACGCATTTATAGTATCATTTAGCTAACTACCAGATGCTCAAGGTAAGCATTTTTGTTTTATAGGGTTCATGCATGTCTTCTGTGGCCAAGAAATTAGTAACTAGACCCTCCATTGACCCTTTAGGCCTTGTGTTAACAGTTGGTCCACTTAACTAACCAGCAGTTGCCAGCTGTAGTCAAGGAGGCTACTAAATAAAAATATCAGAAAACAATAATTAACCTTGAGTATAAAGGTATTAACCAGAGGCAATCAATCACTTTGCCAGGCTTAGTAAACACTTAGAATGTATTTAAAGGTCCCGGAAGGAGTAATTAAAGATCTGAGATCTTCTATTACAAATAGAAGCAACAAAGGGTCAAAGACAACCTGCAGACTAATGACGGTTCAGTATGAGCCAAATGGTAGCTAGGAGCTCTCCACTATCAGAGGCTGGCACTTTCTCATTGAGGAGCCTGTGACATCTGTGTGTATGGGGGTGGTGTGTGCACATGAGCCCATGTTCATGTGGGAGCCAGAGGACAATCTCAGATGCTGTTCCTCAGGATGCTGTCTACTTTATTATTATTTTTTAAGACATGATTTTTCACTGGCCTGGACCCTAGCAATTCATTTAGGCTGGCTAGCCATGGAGCTCCCAGGATCCACTTGTGTCCACCTCCCCAGCACTGAGATTACAGAGGTACACCATCATGCCTGACTTTTAAAATACGGGTTCTGGGATCTAATTTGCAATATTGTGCTTGCAGGGCAAGTGTGTTACTGGCATGGCCATTTCTTATAACATTCCTAAGCATGCATTTCTCCATAAGATGAATCAGAGAATGATCCTGTCCCCAAATACAGCCTTGCCGTTCCTTGCTTTGGGTGATTTGTTTCATCATTCGAGTAACAGTAATAGTGAAAACTCGTGGTCTCCCTTCCAGAATGGCTCCCTGTACAGGTGATAAATATTTGCACAGAACTGAAAAGTATGAGATTATAGAAGCTTTACCCCAGTATTGTACGGGATTGTTCCTAACAGATGTGTTAAAGTACCGCTGACATAGTACCCCCGTGGCATATATTTAATATGAACAGTGTAACTGGTTTTGGCATTGCATCAGCAGGAAACCATCTCCCCAGTCAATACAGTGAACACTCCAACATCCCAGGGTTTCTTTACCCCTTTGTAATGCCTTAACCCATTTCCAGGCAACCACAGCTACTCCAGCCATGATAGATTAGTTGGTATCTTTAGAATTTTAAGAAAATGAAATTATATAATATTCTTCACCCAGAATAATTTTTTTCAGTGCTTGACATGGAACTCAGAACCTCACACACACATTAGGCAAGTCACTTACAGTTGAGCTAAAACATCACCTGTCTATTTGGAGTCTTGTGTTTTGTAAAGGAATCCACAGTTGATTCCTCTTTATGACTGGGTAATCTCTTAGGAGTTGTATATATCACAATTGCTGATCCAGTCACCTGTTATTAGACATCTGGTTTGATTCAAGCTTTTGGTCCTTATAAACAAAACTGACATGGGGCTGGAGAGATGGCTTAGTGGTTAAGAGCATTTTTGTTCTTGCAGAGGGTGAGAGAATTTGGCTCTTGGAACCCATGTCATGAGGATGAAAGCCACCTGCAATTACAGCTGCAGGGATATGACACCCTCTTACGGTCTTTGCAGCCACATGAACTCATACACACGTACACGGAGGAGGGAGGAAGGAGGCTCTTTTACCATTTAATATTTCAAGCGCTCATGTATGATGCTTTCAGAATATTCCAAAATTCAATATAAAATACTGTTCTTTATTTATAATTACTCTTTCTCTTGGGGAAAGGGCTAAAGTGTAAACATTTACCGATGATGCATTTCCAATATGGCATTTTCATTTTTCTGTTTAAGGTTAGCTACTAAGTTTTGCTTTTTAACAAGCTCCTATTTTTTTTTTTTGCCACTTGGTCTCCATTTAATAGAAAAAGCAGTTAGTCGTTGCTGTTGTTTGCTACTTCGGGAAGTAAATCAACCTTACTGGACTCTCCCCCTGCTCCTCAAATCTTATTCCGTAGGCATCACTCATATCCTTCTGTGTGCTTGTTCTGTGGCTTGACTGGTGACCTTCTGTTTGTGTTCCCCTTGTTACACACACACACACACACACACACACACACACACACACACACACACACACACTTTTCAAGGCTCCTTTGAAATCCTAACTTTGTTATCAGAACTTCTTGCACCCTCAGCCTGGGTTGCAAAGCAAGCCTGCCCAGGACATTATTCCAAGGCCCTGAGCTTTTGATCTACGTGGTGGAATGTGTTTCTATTAGTTACTTTTCTCACTGTTGTGACAAAATATCTGAAAAGAAGAAACGTAAGGGTAGAAGGGCTTCTTTTGGCTCACAGTTTTAAGGGATACAGTCCACCATGGTGAGAAAGGCATGGAGGTGGTAATTGGCATCCCAAACCACGAGGTAGCTAAGAGAGAGAGCTTACTGTGCATCCCAGGTCTTAAGGGTCCGCAGTGGCCACACCCTAGGGGCAGGTACCTCAAGGTCATAGGCAAATGTAACAGCTACAGCTGCCTCACTAGGGGTGGTACTTCAGGGCACGGCTCAAACAGCTGCCCACTACAGGTAGGATCATGAGACTGCTGGTCACATTGCATCTGCACTCTGGAGAGGAGAACAGAGGAGACAGGAAGTGAGGCAGGATATCTAACTTCAAGGCCCACCCCCAGAGACTTACTTCCTCCAGTGAGGCTCCACCTCCTAAAGGTTTTGTGACTTTCCACATCTGCACTGCCAACTGAAGACCAAATGTTCAAACACAGGAGTTTATGGCAGACATTTCATATGGAAACCACAGCGGTATTCTGTCTAGACCAGGTAAAACACCAAGTGTGCTGCAAAGCTGAACAGACAAATTTCTGGTCAGGACTAGGCACAGGCTTTCCAACTTGCGCTTAGTGTTTGTGCTGTTCCACAATCTATTCATCATAATGAAATAGTGGTCAGCACATTATTTATTCCCCTTTGTTTCTCTGTTTCTCGGCAACAGCTCCCCCAATTCTGTTGTTAATGGCACAGCTATACCAGTAAATACAAGAATGCCTAACACAGAGGATAGGAGAATTTCAGCAAAACATTCACTACCTATTTTTCATGCTTCTCTTGGGGAAATACGCTTGCTCACAGCACACTTACATGGATTTGTAACTTCTTGTAAAACTAGATCTAGTGAATGTTGACTAATGAATCCATGGTGACCTTGGATGCAGTAGAGATAGATAGAAAGATAGAGAGAGAGAGAGAGAGAGAGAGAGAGAGAGAGAGAGAGAGAGAGAGGGAGGGAGGGAGAAGACTTTAATTTGTATTCTGTGGAACATTCTCTGTATTTTTCTTATAATGAGATGGCAAGGAAGACCTAACCTGATAGTACTATATGCAAAAATCCTCCCATATAATTCAGAAATCTAATTTAAAAATTAATACTACTGTTGAGAATACACACAAACCTACCATCCTACCATACTGCTGATTACGGATAATGAAAGAAGTTTTGCCGTGTGTGTGTGTGTGTGTGTGTACCTCATCCTCTTGAGACAGGTTCTCTCAATGAACCTTGAGTTCACTTTTGGCTCCACCTCCCTGTCACTAGGATTAGAAGAGTGTGCCTGCACACTTGGCTTTTAAAAAATGCGTGTTCTAGACATCAGACTGGATTCTCATGTTTACAAGATAAGAGTACTAATCAACTGAGCTATTTGTACTAACTTTTTCTTATTATGGTCTTCTGGTACCTCTTCTTTAGATGCTCCAGGGGCATAGAACATTGCCACTGGACAGAATGAAGAAGCACACAGGACAGGATTAATTGGCTTTAAACTAAAAACAGCAAATCACTGTCCCCAAACTGAGCTAACATAGACAAGTCTTAGAAACATGATTGGCTTCTTAGAATTATTTTCTCAAAGGACACCTTAATGAATAATGACTTGAGAATAGGATGGAGACACATGTTTACTGATTCCTACTAGGTGCTAGACATTTCTTGTATTCCCACCCCACAGGGTATATGGTATTTTTCCAATCTGTTTATCTGTCTCCCTTCACCCCCATGTGTGTGTTTGTGTCCGTGTGTGTGTGTTTGTGTGTGTATGTGTGTGTGTATGTGTGTGTTTGTGTGTGTGTGTGTGTGTGTGTGTGTGTGTGTGTGTGTGTGTGTGTATGTATGTTCTTCTCCATGCAAGTGAGTATGGAGGCAAGAGGTTAATGTCAGGTGTCTTTCTCGGTCCCTTTTATTACCACCCCTCTTTTCTTTGAGACAAGGTCTTTCACTGAACCTGGGTTTTGCCGTTCTGGCTAGACTGGCCAGTGAACTCAAGGGATCCTCCTGTTTCTGACCCCTAGCTTTGGATGCTCTGGCCAACTTTTGCTCAACTTGACACAGCTAGAGAGATCTGGGAAGAGGGGACTTGGAATGAAAAAGCCTCCTTATGATTGGCCTGTGGGCAAGTCTGTGGAGACATTTTCTTTTTTTTTTTTTTTTCTTTTTCTTTTTTTTTTTTTTTTTGGTTTTTCGAGACAGAGTTTCTCTGTGTAGCTTTGTGCCTCTCCTGGAACTTGCTTTGGAGACCAGGCTGGCCTTGAACTCACAGAGATCCGCCTGCTTCTGCCTCCCGAGTGCTGGAATTAAAGGTGTGTGGCACCACCGCCCGGCGAGACATTTTCTTGATTGATGATTGATGGGTGAGACACCAGCCAACTGTGGGTGGTGCCACCCCTGGGCAGGTGGTCCTGGGTGGTATAATAAAGCAAGCTGGTAAGCCATGGGTAGCAAGCAAATAAACAGCATTCCTCCATTGCCCCTGATAACTTCCTGCTTCTAGGTTCCTAACTTGAGCTCCTGCTCTGACTTCCCTCACTGATTAGCAGTGTGGACATAGAAGCCAAAGAGACTCTTTCCTTCCTAGGTTGCTTTTGGTCATGAGGTTTATCACGGCAAGAGAAAGCAAACAAGTACAGATGCACATGGCCCAACTTTTTACACGGGTGCTGGAGATCTGGATTCAAGTCCTCACGTTCGTACAACGAACACTTTACCCACTGAGCCATCTCTCCAGTCTCTACCCTCCAGTGTACAGACAAGGAAAATGAGGTCCAGACAGGGCCAGTGACAGCTACTGATTAAGAAAGAAGGAACTCTAGGCTCTTCTGGGCTTAGCCCCAACACATACTTGCAATTCTCAAACCATTATACGGTAGAATTCCTGAAGAGGATAATAAATAGAGCAGACCACACAAAATAAATTGTGAAAAGTCAGGTCCGCTTGTCGAAGTGAATGAATTCGAGCAGGAGGTGGACAGAGAGTGCTTGCTCCCACCCCCACCATCCTACCGCTGGGCAGGCCGAGCAGTGACTGCTCACGGCAAAACCACGGGGCTCTGCATAACTCATTAACTCTTATTGTTTAGTCTGATGACATATGACAAAAGAATTTGTTCCAGATGTCAGCCCAGTGCAATGGACTCGGACAGCCCATATATATATATATATATATATATCCCAGCAAGGGAAATCACAGATCTTCGAGGCAAAGGAAGTAGCTGCTTAAAGCCAGCTGCACAGCCCGACGTGTCCCCAACTCTGGTCCAGGGTAGCCTTTACGTCTCAGTCCCATAGCTGTTTTCTGTCTCACCGGTCATTAATTATTTGTGCACTATTCTCAATGTTAATGTCTTCTCTGTTCTCTGAACTTAAGGCATTTGAAGAGATTACTGAGATCAATTCCTTGTGGGGTTTAGTAACTGTGGAAACGTTTTATCCGCAAAATATATAGACATAGGTATATATTCATCACATAAGCTCAACAGCCAAGTTCAATGGATCTTGCTCTTTTTTTTTTTTTGGTTGTCAGAAGGCTCAGAGCCCAATTTTGTACACAAGAGCAGAGCTCTACGAGGCCTCATTTCCTCATAAAATTGTAAACTGCATTAGTCAAGGTTCTCCAGAGAAATAGAACTGCTAGTCTACATGCAGGCATTTCAGAGGAATGCTGCATTTTTACGCAAACAATACTGTCATTGTGGCGGAAATTTGCTTATGTGAATATGAAATCCAGGAGGTCTCATAATCTCCACTTGAGAAGGGGAGGGTGCAGGAGAGCTGGAAGCCTATCACTTTGAGGTCAGGGGTCTGAGAACTAGGATAGGGGTTGCAAAGGCTTCTGGGATAATTCTCGTAGCTCCAAGATCTGAGAAGCAGAAATTCCAATGTCTGGTGTCAGGAGCCAAAGGCTGATGCAGCCAGCTCACAAAGAGGAAGGCCTTCACTGTTCCTCTATCCTTACATTCTGTCTGAGCCTTCAGTGGACCTGGGTGATGGCTACCTAAAGTAAGGAAGGTTTGAGCTAGTGACATCATTGTGGCAAGATACTTGGAACCACAGAAAGAGGGAAGGTTTATTTTAGTCTGTCATTTTGGAGGTCCCATTGGACCATCATTTGGCTCTGTTGCTATGGTGATGGAGATAGTGGTGAGCATGTGACAGGATGGAGATGCTCAGTTCATGGCGGACAGGAGGGGGTGAGGGGGGAAGAAGGGAGGAGAGTTTGAAGAAGAAGATGGAAGAAGAAGAAGAGAAGGGGAGAGGGAGGGGAAGAAAGAGGAAGAGGAGAAAAGAAGAGTATTAGGAGAAGGTATGGATAAGATATATCCCATTTTATATTCCTTTTCCTGTCACCATGATAAAATACTCTGACAAAACAACTCAAGGGAGAAAGAGTTTCTTCAGACTTGCAGTCCAAAGGCTAAAGTCCATCATGGTACTAAGTTCCAGCAGTGGGATCTTGAGGTAGCCAGTCACATGACTTTCACGATCAGCAAGAGAGAGCCATGAGTGCCTGGATGTTGGTTCTCACCTCATCTTCTCCATTTTCTCTGGTCCAGGATTCCCTGACCAGAGAACTATCTCACCCACAATTAGGATGGTTCTTCAGTCAAGATAATCCCCCACAGATAGGAGGCTTATCTCCAGGAGATTCTGGATTCTGTGACTTTGACAATTCATACCAACCACCACACTTTTCAAAGGTATGTCTTCAATTTTCTATTTCCTCCAAATAAGCTCCACCTTCTTATAGTCCATTCAGCTATGTACTCTTCAGTGGGTTGATGATAGTACCCCTAAATGATGAGATTATAAGCACACATAGCTATTCCCAGCTTGCCTTTTTTTTTAAGTATGGGGTACACAAACTCAGATCCTCCTGAAAACATTTTTCTTTTTTTCCATTTTTCATGTGTGTTCGTAAGTGGTGTGCATGTGTGGGAACATGCATTTTTTTAAATGACTGTGGGCACACATGTGTGGATGTAAAGGCTCAAGGTTAATGATGAGAATCATGTCCAATTAATCTTTTGCCCTATTCATTGAGGCAAGGCCTCTCAATCAAACTCAGACTTTGCTGATATGGCTGGTATTACGGTTTGAATGAGAAATGTCCCACATAGGCTCATATATCTGAACACACAGCCCCCAGTTGGTGGTGCATTTGGAGAAGTTATGGAACCTTTAGAAGATAGAGCCTTGCAGGAGGAAGTCTGTCACTGAGGTGAGTTTTGAGGCTTTATAGCCTCACTCTACTTCTTGCTTGCTCTCTCAGCTTTTTGTGTGTGGTTGAAATGTGATCAGCCCTCTAAGCTGGACCGTATCAGGAATCATTCCCTTTTGTAATGCCTTCAAAAATTTGAGATTTTGCATCTACAATACTTGGAGATGGTCTATCTAAAGATGTCTTTCTGTGGTCCTGTCTGGCTCTTGCATTCCAGGTAGGGGTGTCACTGAAGTCACTGAATGACATTTTGTTTCCAGTATCAGGTGCACAGTGCCCATCCAGACCAGCCATTGTAAGTTAGTTAGCTTCCCTCACTTGGTCTTGTTGCTTATCTCCAGGGTTCTCCACCATAAAGGCATTTTTTTCTTCCTTTGTGATAGATTACTATTTTGTTGCATCATATTTTGAGCTGTTAATTATCCTATGCCATATCCCATGCATCACTCGACAGCTACCATCTACTTTAAGATGCCTGATTCAATACCTATTTGAACTGGTGACTGTTGGTCCACTTTGTCTAGTCACTATGATGGTTGCCAATTGTTCAACTATTATGTAAATCATTAAGAAAACAAGAATAAATACTGACAAGATTTTGAATGAATAGGAATACTGATACACTGATGGTAGGGTTATAAATCAGTCTACCTTCTTCAGAAATAAGCATTTATTTTTTTCCAAAAAACTAAAAATATTATGCTGTGCAAGAATGAGGATGTGAGTTTGAGCTCCCAGAACCTTATACAAATTCAGGCGTAGTTGCAACTGCCTGTAAATTCATTGTTGAAGGGTGGTGACCGATGGATCCCAAAAACTCTCTGACCAGTCAGCCTAGCCAGAATCATGAGCTTATATAGTTCAGTGAGAGACTGTCTCAGGCAGTGTGAGAGAGGACAATAGAGCAAGACACTCAACACCCTTTTCTGGCCTCTGTACGTGCACATACATATTCATAGGCATATACCACATATATACCTTATACCATATACACAGCACTGTATACCCTCAAAGCACACACACAACACACACAACACACACACATAAATAAATCAGTAAATGAGTAAATAAAATAGATCCATCATGTGACTCAAGTGTACCATTCCTGGGTATTCACTTGAGGCACTCCAAGTCAACTTATCACTGAGATGCTTGCATATCCATGTTTACTGCCTTACTATTCACAATAAGTTATGCAACCAACTTAGGAGTCCAACAGCAGAGGGATGGGTATGAAAGATGATGTATATATACACAATGGGATTTTATTCAGCCATAAAAAAAGAAGTCATGCCCTGTGCAGGAAAATGGATGCACCTGGAAATACTCGTGGTAAGCCTATCTCAAAGACAAATACATTTTCTTCTGTATTTTGTGCTTCCCAGATTTTTCTAAAATAGTGCATGTGATGGGGCTCAAATGGGGATTTTTAAACTATAATTCATACTCATTGTTATTTCATTACTGAGACTTGGTAGAAACAAGTAAAAAAGCAGGAAGAACTCATCTTGCCTCACAGTTTCGGAGGACCAGTCCATGATTCCTTGACCCCCATATGCTGGGAAGAACACCATATCAGTGACAGTTCATGTCAGAATTTCTTCACTGCATGATGGACAGGAAGCAGGAATAGTGAGAAACAGGAAATAGCCAATACCCAGAGACTCACTTCCTCCCGTTAGATCTCACCTCCTCACCTCTCGGAGATTCCAGAGCTGTTCAAAGCAGTACTGTTATATTTTTTAAAATATTAATTTCATTCATTTATTTATTTTATGTAGTGTGTGTGTGTGTGTGTGTGTGTGTGTGTGTGTGTGTGTGTATTATGCACGTGAGTGCAGGCATTTATGGAAGCCAGGAGAGGGCATTGGATCCCCTGGAGCTGGAGTTATAGGATGGCAGTCTCCTGATATGGGTGCTGGGAACTTAATGCAGGACCCCTGGAAGAGCAGCAAGCTCTCTTAATCACTGAGCCATCTCTCCAACCCAGGTTATTTGTTTCAGATAAAACTTTATTCTAAGAAAGAACTTTTCATTCTCTGTTTACACATTTATTATATCTGTATGGACCTAGAGATTCTCCTCTTATTTATTGCATTATAATCTACAGGGCAGAGTACATACATACTGTTGTGATATTATATTTGTTTCAGCTTAATCCCACAGTGGCATGGATTCAGTGTTTACAGCCTGTCTGTTTACCATAGTAATACTGTTCATTTCTTGGTTGGCTGAAGTTTATCATCCAGTATTTCTTTAACAAGACCCTATGGGATTTACAGTCTCTAAATTCATATACACTTTAAAATATTTCCCCCTTTTCCTTTTAACAGCTTCATTGAGTTACAATTCATATACCATACAATCCAGCCATCTGAATTTTCCAATTCAATGCCCTTAACCATATCTGGAGTCAGGCAATTCTCACCAGAAGCAATTTTAGGACTTTTTTTTGTCAATCCACACAGGAACTCAGTACCCATTCAAAGTCTTCCTATTCCTCCCAAATCTCCATTTTCCCCCAGTTCTAGTAACAAAACAAAACAAAATGATTGTGTGGATTTTTATTGGGGGATTTATTAAGGCAACTCCATGTAGTTAAAAAGGAGGTTTATTTTGGGGTAACTTACAGCCAGTAAAGGGGTTGGTTACAGGATCCAGGAGGGTTGAGGTGTAGTCCAGTGGGGTTCTCTGGAGAATTCTGCTTGGTCTACTATCCAGCATCCAGGATCACAAGGAACGAAGAGAGCTGGCACATCCGGATCCTGGGTCTTAAGGGCTCCCATCTCGGACCTGCACCAGGGGCAAGTCATAGATAGGTGTGAAAGTTACCAGAAGCCTCACTAGGGGTAGTACTTCCAGGTCAAAGCTGAAACAGCTACCCACTACAGATTTTCCCTCATATAGATTTTTCTTACAAATAGAACAAGACACTATGTAGTAATTTTGGACTAGCTTCTTTTACTCATCCTGTTTCCAAGTGTCCTAGTTTCCTTTTCCATTCCTTTATCAAAAATATAGGAGAAAGCATCTATTTAGGCTCATGATTCTGTCATTGTGTAGAAGTCAAGGCAGGAACTTCAAACATGACATCCACATTAATAGAAAATACAGAGAAATGAATTCATGTGTGATCACTTGCTTGCTTGCGATCAGCTTTATTTTTCCACTCTTACACAGTTCACAACCCCTGCCTAGGGAATGGTGCCACCCATAGCGGGTGGAGTCTTCCCACATCATTTAAGGCAATCTCCACACAAACATGCCCACAGGCCAAACCAATGTAGGCAATCTCTCTTCCTAGGTGATTCTAGGTTTTATCAAGTTGATAATGAAAGCTAACCATCACACCAAGGTTCATCAATGTTATAGCAGGTCTTAGTTTATTGCCTTTTCATGTTGAATAATATTCTTTTGTATGGCTGTATCATATTTTATTTATCAATGACTGGACACTGGGTTTATTAATATTTTTTTGGTGTCATGAATGTGTCATCTACCTTTTCTGAGGGAGTGTATTTTCATTTCTCTTGAGCATATACCTTGGAGTGGAGCTTATAGATTATATTTGGGTCAAATGGCCATACAGTGTTTATCATTTGAGGAGCTACCAAAGTGTCTTATACAAGTGTATATATCAGTTTACATTTTTACCAACATCATAGACATGTTCCATCTCTACCTCAATTTTTATCATGATGACTAATCTCAGTTGTCAGCTTGATGAAATCGAGAATTACTTAGGTGATGGACCTCCAGTCACGTCTGTGGGATATTATCTTTATTAAGTTAATTAAGATGGCAAGATTTGCCCACAGGCACCATTCCTTGTACCGGGGCCTTGGAATGCATCAAAAGGAGAAAGTGAGCTGAGTACCAGCATTCATCTTTATCTGCTTCCTAACTTGGATCCATGCAATGTCACTAGCTCAGCCATGCTCCTGCCACCATGCCTTCTCAATTATGACGGACAGCACCCTGAAACTGTGCACTAAAATAAAGCCATCTTCCCATAGGTTGCTTTTGTGAGAGTATTTTTGTCAGAACAACAAGCAAAGTAACTAAGACACTGATCATTTTTTATTACTGTCTATACTTTTGTTGTTATAGCCATTGTATCAGATATGAAATATCATCATATTGTGGTGTTTATGTGCATTTATTTGGTGGTCCCTGACCTTAAGTATGTCTTCACCTGCTCCTGGCCCTGGAGTCTATTTCTGGAGAGTTTAGACTACACTCATTTTTTTTAAAAGATTTGTTTATTTTTAATTGTTTGTGTATGAATGTGTGTCTATGTGTGGGTATGTGTACATGAGTACAGGAGTTCAGAAAAGGGAGACATATTCCTGGAGTTGGGGTTCCAGATCACGATGAGTCACCAATGTGAGTGCTGGGAGTTGAACTCAGGTCCTCTTCAAGAGCAGCAAGTGCTTTTAACAATTGAGCCATCTTTCCAGCTCAAACTGCCCATTTTACAATTAGATCATTAAGCTTTTTGATTCCTGGGTTCTATGCATATTTTTTTAGTTTCTGAAAAAAAAAATCCTTTTGCTAGATACATGATTTGCAAATACTTTCTTCAAGATGTGGGTTGCTTGCACCCACTTTCTTGACAATGTCCTTGCAAGTGCATATCTTTGTAGTTTTCAAGAAGATGGGTTATGTTTTTTTCTCCTATCACTGCCCATTCTTTTGATGCCATGTCTAAGAAACCATTGCCTATTTCAAGAGCATCCAAAGATGCACCTAATATCTGTTTCAGCCACATTTAAAGGCCATGCATATGTGTATTACACAGTCCAGGATCTCAGCTCAAAGAATGGTGCCATCTATAATGGATCTTCCCATGTAATTAATCAAATCAAAATAATCTCCCACAAGCATGCCCAGAGGCTTGTCTCCTTGGTGACTATAGATGTCATTAGGTTGACAATTGAAATTAACCATCATACTAAGGATGATCTTAAACCTCCCTGCCTCTGCCTGCACCACCACACACACACACCCTGCATTCCAACTCATATTTCATCTCACCGTTGACTTGCCAAATCTTTATTATTGCTCATATTTCTGCCTTCAGCGCCAGTTCCTTATAATGCCCCATTAAACGTCCTTTTGAATGAAGGCCTGGTAACTCCAGATCTGTGCTCAAAGACCATATTTTCCTGTAGGACTTTTTGATGTGCTATCTCCCTTTCTCTATTCCCTCATTCATCCTCGCACAGTTCCTGTTTATGTTCTGTCTTAGCCCTTTTGATTTACAGTTTGTATTTGGTTGAAATGAGTTTTTTCTTGGGCATATCATTTAGGGAAGCATTCTGTGCCAGGAGGAACAGCAGTCGGTCTGTTCCTCATTCTGTTTTTTTCAGTCCAGAAGTAACTCCCTGCTTTAAGGTAGAACTCTGTCTGTGTGAGCAGACCTTAACTCACCCAACGGAAGAGAGTTCACATTTCAGGCATTCTTGACCATTTTATGTCACCTGTTCTATGAAGTTCAGACACTCTTGTCTCAGGGTTCATTTATCTTTCCTTCCTTCCTTCCTTCTTCCTTCCTTCCTTCCTTCCTTCCTTTCTTTCTTTCTTTCTTTCTTTCTTTCTTTCTTTCTTTCTTTCTTTCACTTTATATGGTTTTATGTGGTGGTTAGCATTAATGGTCAACTTGATACAACCTAGAATAACCTGGGAAGAGCGTCTCAGTGGAAGGTCATCTACATTGGGTTGATCAATGGAAGGTCATCTACATTGGGCTGACCTCTTGGCACATCTGTGGGGATTGCCTTATGCTAATAGATAGTAGAAGACACAGACCACCGTGGTAGGACCATGTACTAGACCAAACATCCTGAGCTGTGTAAGTGTAGAGAGCAAGCTGAGCATAAGCAAGCAAGCAATCAAAACGCGTGCATTCATCTCTTCTGCTCTTGACTGTATAGGTAGATGGGTTGTGACTAGTGGTTTGCAGGCTCTGCCTTGAGTTCCCACAATAGTGGACTTGTAACGACTTGTCACCTGGAATGGTAAGATAAAAAATAAACCCCTTTCCCTTCTAAGTTGCGTTTTCTCGAGTGTTTTATCATAGTAGCAGGAAGAAAACCAGGACATTATAGTGCCGGGGATTAAACCCTGAGCCCCCTGTCTTCCAGACAGGTGTTCTACCACTGAGCTATGCCTCTAGCTCTTTCTGCTTTTTATTGTGAGACAGGGACTCACTAAGCTATCCAGGCTGGCCTTGAACTTACAGTTCTCCTGTCTCAGTCTTCTGAGTAGTTGGAATTACAGGCTTGTATCACCAGACCCAGGAGGCTGTTAGTTTTAGTACTCTTAAGTACATGTGGGAAGAAAGTCTTAAAAAATTACATTTCTCGTTATTTAGGAGGCATGAACTCTATGAAGCATTTATTCTGTTCTTTATTCTACTCCATATGTTCATATTTACAAAAGATGCTCATTATTTCTGTACTCAGAAAAACTGATGCAATAAAATTTCTCTTTCTCCATGCATCTCTCCCTCCATCCTCCTCCTCCTCCTCCTCCTCTCTCTCTCTCTCTCTCTCTCTCTCTCTCTCTCTCTCTCTCTCTCTCTCTCTCTGTGTGTGTGTGTGTGTGTGTGTGTGTGTGTGTGTGTGTGTGTGTGTATGTGTGTGTGGTTGAATGTCTGTGGATGTGCATACCAAAGCAAGAGAAGGACATTAGGTTTCCTGTTCACTTTTCTCCACCTTGAGACAGGGTCTCTGCTTGAATCTGGAGCTAGGGTGGCAGCCAGCAAACCCCAGCAATACTCCTGCCTCTATGAAGCACAGTTCTGGGGTTAAAACTCCCAGCTTTTCACCAGGTGTGTGGGGGTTCGAACTCAGGTTCCCATGCTTGTATAGCAAGTGCTCTTACCCATTGAACCAAATCTCATCTCACAAGAACCAAATCAATGCCTTTTATTGAACTCACAAAGTTCACATGGCTACAGCAGGGCTGGGAATAGCCTTCAATGAGAGAGGAAGCTGGATTTACAAGGTGTCACCTCTAAAAGGCATGACAGTGATGGATAATGACAAGGCAATTGAGGAGGGGCAGAGAGCTCAGACCTAGCAAGGCCAGAAAGAACACTACAGTTAAAGGAGTCATGGGGTCAGGCAGAAACAATCTGGAAGTAACACCGGGCGTGAAAACTCCTGTACACTGGGGTTATTATGATAATGTGATAATTCTTATGGGAGAGGACTCTGAGGTGCAGAGAGGTTAGCAGAATAACCCGAGTCTTTCGATTGTGGAGATGCTGAGTAAATTTCACTCTTCTCTTTCCATTTTTCCAGCCACTTGGCTTCTTCCTATTTCCCAGCTGAGGTATCTCGGGGTACAGCAATGCTATTAGTCAAGAGAAGGCAGAGAAAGGACAAAGAAGGGAAAGATAGAGAGCTCTGTTTGGGATGTAATGAGTTATTGTTCCCAGAGTTATTGTTCTCCACTGTTGAAATCACACAGAGAAAGGCATCATTTCCTGTGAAAGCCCACTGAGGCTGTCCCCTCACTCTCTGATCAGTCAAACCAGCAAAGATAATAAAATTTCTGGAACCTGCTGGTGGCTGTCTCTCTCCCAGAATGAAACCACAGATTGAAGATGACACTGGGATCTCAGGATGGGGTTGTGACAGACAGCATCTGCTCTGAGTCATCCGTGGACCAAATGGTCACAGCAGCATGTCTCAGCATCCTTCTGCTTGAAAATTTCAGACAGGAGACACTTCAGGTACCTTGTAGGACCCACATGTTGAAAGAGAAAACTGATACCTATGGATTTTTCTGACACACACATATACACTGTGGTAAAAATCACATACATGCATGAGAGAGAGAGAGAGAGAGAGAGAGAGAGAGAGAGAGAGAGAGAGAATAAAATATAAAACATTCCTTTTAAATTTTTGTGGTTTGAATGAGAATGATCCCCTTACATGCTTGAATACTTGGTCCCCAGTTATTGGAACTATTTGGGAAGGACTAGGAGGTGTGGCCCTGCTGGAAGAGGTACATCACTGGGAAGGGGATTTGAAATTTGAAAAGATTCTTGCTACTTCCCAGTGTACTTTTCTGCTTCTTGTTTGCAATTTGATGTATGAGCCCTCAGCTAGTGTTCCAGCTGACATTCCTGCTGCATGCTGCCCCATCCACTGCCCGACTGCCCCTCTCTGATGGACTCTAACCCTCTGAAACCATAAACCAATTAAACGCTTTCCTTCACATGTTGCCTCAGTCACGGTGTTTTATCACAACAATGGAAAAGTAACCAATGCGAAGATTTAAAGGCCTAAGAGTTAAGAAGAAAGATTACTCAGGACGTGCTTTCTGTGCAAATATGAGTCCCAGGTTTTGTCCTTAGATCCCAAGGAAAAAAGCCAGACATGGTGATGTGATTCTAATCCAAGCACTGGGGAGGTGGGGACAGGCAGATTGCTGAGACTTACTGGTCACCCAGTCTCACCTACCTGATGAATTCCAGCCCACAGAGAAGCCCTGTCTGAAAAAAAACAAGGTGCACAGATCCTGAGGAATGATGCTGAGGTTGACCTCTGTCTTAGTCAGGGTTTTTATTGCTATGAAGAGACACCATGACCAGAGCAACTCTTCAAAGTGAAAACATTTCAGTGGGGTGACTCACAGTTCAGAGGTTCAGTCCATTATCATCATGGTAAGGAGCATGGCAGTATGCAGGCAGACATGGTGTTGGAGAAGTAGCTGGGAGTCCTACATCTTGCAGGCAACAGGAAGTTGACTGAGACGCTGGGCAGTATCCTGAACATAGGAATCCTCAAAGCCCGCCCCCACAGTGACACACTTCCTCTAACAAAACCATACCCACTCCAACAAAGCCACACCTCCTATGGTTCCACTCCCTGTGAGATTATGTGAGTCAAATACATTCAAACTACCACAATCTCCATCCTCCCTGTGTACATACAA
This sequence comes from Peromyscus eremicus, assembly GCF_949786415.1. Taxonomy (NCBI): domain Eukaryota; kingdom Metazoa; phylum Chordata; class Mammalia; order Rodentia; family Cricetidae; genus Peromyscus; species Peromyscus eremicus. Next base: position 23,179,794 of record NC_081438.1, on the reverse strand, counting down.
ACACTTGTACACAAACCTGACAGTGTGTATGCATCCACCCCTCGGTGCATGTTCAAATATTCTACCACTGTGGTACACCCCAACCCTCTTTTAAAGCATGTATTTATTTAGTGCATGTGTGGCTGTGTGTGTACAAGTGTGCAGGTGTGTGCACATCACAGACTGTGTGTTGAGTCAGAGGATAGCCTTCAGGAGCAGATTCTCTTTTTCCATCATGTGGGTTCCAGGAATTGAATTCAGGGAGTTAGGTTTGTTGGCGGACACCTTCTCCTATTCAGTCATTTCATTTACTCTCACCCCCAGCTCCCCTTTTACTCCTCAGTGTGAGGCAGGTCTCACTAAATTACTTCAGGCTTGCTTTAAACCAACTTTATAACCCAGGCAGGTCTTGAACTTGGGATCCTCCCACATCAGCCTACGGAGTAGTTTTGATTACAGGCCTGGACCACCAGCCTGGGTCTGTGTTTATGTACTAGGTCTGGATTCACATCCACACATTGTTATTCATGGTCAGTTTCTAAACATTAGTTTTCATACACACACACACACACACACATATATATATATATACATACATACACACATACATATATATGTGTGTGTATGTATACATACATATTCATATATATGTATATATACATATATATGAAATGATATACTGATTCTGGAAAAATGGTTCTGTGGTTAAGAGCACTTATCGTTCTTGCAGAGGACCTGAGTTCAATTTCCAACTCCCTCATTAGGTTGCTCACAATCACCTGTATATCAGGTTCTTTGGAATCTGATGCCATCTTCTGTTTTTTATGGGCACTGCTCTCTCTCTCTCTCTCTCTCTCTCTCTCTCTCTCTCTCTCTCTCTCACACACACACACACACACACACACACACACACACACACACAAACACACACACACATACATACACACATAATTCAAAATAAATCTTTAAAATGATATAAAAATCAATCTCATAGATTGCTTGTGAAAATTCTATTAAGTGAGATAATGCACAGAAATTATTTAACACAGTGCTTGAGCAAAATAAGTGCATGTGCACATGTGGGGAAGAGAGAGAGAGAGAGCGTGAGAAGACACAAGATTTATCCCGTTTCTCTCAATCACACAGATGTTGTGTTTTGCCTGTGCACAGTTCCAGTTTAACTCCTGATGCGGCATGTGGTCGGCAAAAAGGCTTAGTGGGTAAATAAAGGCATTTGCCATATAAGCCTTGGTAATATGAGCGTGAGTTCACATAAAGCTGGAAGGAGAGAATTAACTTCCGGAATTGTCTCCTGACCTCTACATGCTCATCTTGGCACATGCCCACCTCCACCCCTACTACTACTACTACATCTACTACTAACATAATAATGGAATAAATAAAATTTTTTAAATATTATGTGGTGGCTATGATGCGTTTTGCCATCTTCAAAGGCCTACCTCTACAGCTTATTTGGCACTACCATAGAAAAGCTAAGAAGATACCAGTGTTGTCTATTTGCCTAAATGTATTTATGCAAACATAGCCTGTTACCCATGTATGCAATGAGTAACATGTACCAGACAGGAATCAACTCCAGATGGTCAGCAGTACAGAGCAGAAACCAACTTTCATTTTATGTCGCAATATGTTCTGAGCATACAAGTATATAGTAAGGTCTTTAAGATTAAAGATTAAAGAAATTAATCTCCTTTTATATGATAAATCCTGTGCAAAGGTACTGTGTGGCTTTTCTGGCTTTAGTTGTCTTCTACATGCTGGAAATATATCAGTCAGGACAGGGCTGGCTATGCTGCCATGACAAATATCTCTCCAATCTTAGCGGTTTGTGGCAGCAAGTGTTTCTTACTCATTTATACTACATGTGCAATTGCTGTCTAGCTGTCAGATTAGTCTCTAAGTTTTCTCACTCCAAAACTCAGGAGGCAGAGCAGCCCATGCTTGCCAGTCTAGGAGAAAGATAGATAGATAGCTAGAGCTAGAGAGGATAGAGAAAGATTGATAGAGATAAGGATTGAGAGATTGATAGAGATAGAGATTGATATATATATATATATATGAAGAATATATCTTTCTATATCTCTCTATTTCTCTGTATATATTTGTATCTTTCTATATCTATCTCTCTATATACACATATAAATAGAGATTGAGAGATAAAGACAGAGATAGAGGAAGATAGAAATAGAAAGAGGCAGAAAGAGATAAGAGACAGAGGGAAAGAGACAGAAACAGAGAGATGATAACAGAGTTTGGGAGTTAGAGATAAGAAGAGCTAGAGAGAGGTGGAGATACAGATCTAGAGGCAGAGAAGTAATGGAAAGGGAAGGAGGGAGAGAAAGGGATAGCTAGAGAGATAGTGTGGGATAAAGATAGAGCTAGAGTGAGGGAGGAAGAGCTATAGAAATAGATATAAAGAAACAAGGAGGGGAGGGAAGAAATGAGAAAGGAAGAGAGCAAGCTAGAGATGGAGGTAGAGTGGGAAAGAGGAGGGAATAGAGAGAAGGAAGAGCTAGAGGGATAGACACAAAGAGTGATGGAGAAAGGGAAAGAGAGAATGAGACAGCTAAATAATGTTATAGATGGAGGTAAGAAGGGAGAGAAGGAGGAAAGGGAGGAGAGAATGCTATAGAGAGATCTAGAAAGATGAAAGTAGAGAGACTGGGAGAGAGCTGGAGCTCTAGAGATGGAAGAAAAAACACACAGCCACACATGATGGAAAGCGAGGAAGGGAGAGAGGGAGAGGGGAAGAGAGAGAGAGAGAGAGAGAGAGAGAGAGAGAGAGAGAGAGAGAGAGAGAGAAAGAAAGAGAGAAAGAAAAAGAGAGAACAGACTGTTAGCTCCCATCTCGAAGCAACATGGGTTGAAAAGCTATTTGCATTTATTGACTAAATATGTCAATTGGCCATTCTTGAAATCAGACATGTGAGATGGGGTACATGTGTTCCTGTCTAGTCCCTAGAAGAACAGTTGGGATTTCTGTGGACAGTCCTTTCTTTCTTCTAAGGTTACTGACCCTCTCCTAGAGTAACGCAGCTAGGTATGAAGAATTATAAACTTGGTCTGTGTGACTCCTGGGTCTGCCTTTTTATACCATCTTCACATCAGGATCAAAATGCTTGGCCTCTGAAGGAGATTTGATTTCCCCTGTGTTTGGACAGAACCAATTGACAGAACCAGGATGCCAGTTCTTATAGATATCAAACTCCAGTGAACTGACTCCTGGGCCAGAGAGATCTCCACAGAGCCACAGGAGTCCCCATCTGGTGAGATTCAGGGTAACACTAAGAAGATGGCCTTGTCACTCTGAAGTGGCACAGATGTCCAGGCTGCCTGAATCATGGTGCCAAACGATGTCTGGATTCGTTGTGGTCAGGATGCTTTATAATCCAGGCAGGCATTCTTGTTGGTTATTCAAACACCAGCCTGCCTTTCTAAACATGACCCACTTCCCAAACAACCCAGTGAAAATGAAATGCAATCCTGTGATGGGTGCTCCAATTCCAGACAATCTTAGACTTCCAGTCATATAAACAGGGGGATGCAGAGGCACCTCAGTTGGTAAAGTGCTTGCCAACCTAGCTGAATTAGTGAGGTCACAGGTATTTAAGAGATCCTGTCTCAAAAACACAAGATGGATAACACCTAAGGAACAATACCTATGGTTGTGCCTTCTCAGATTGGCTTCTATATGCATGCACACACACACATCTATACACTCTCTATCTACACAGGAACATACATGCACACACTCATACAATAAACCATTAAAAATCTATTTGTGTTTGTTCCCAAATACCAGCATTTCATGGATTGTCCATCATGATCAATTCTGTATTAATTTTTTATGTTCATGATTTCACTTAATCTTCAAATCAGGAGTTAGTTAGCAAATAGCTTCTAGAAAGGGCCACCTCGTAACTCTTTAAGCCTCTACCAGACCATATGGTTTGTCTCAGCTACACAAGGATTCCACTTGTATCATCATAACCATAGACAGAGCTGAAGAGATGGCTCAGGAATTCAGAGCACTTACTGCTTTTCCAGAGGATCCAAGTTCAGTTCGTAGCACCCATGTCACGTGGTTCAAAAATCACCTGTAATTTCAGCTGCAGGCCTCTGATCTCAATTCTCTCCTTCCACTTTTTGGACACCATTCTCTCCTTCTGTTGTTTGATGCTGTGCACCCCAGGCTAGCTGGCCATGGGCTTCCTAGGATTTTCCTTTGTCCCTTGAATCTCACCACGGGAGACCTAGGTTCCACTACTACACCTGACTTTGCAGGGCTTCTGGGTATTCTGGTCCTCATGCTTCGGTGGAAAGCCCTTTAACCGCTGAGCCATCTCCCCAGGCCCCTCTCTTCCCTTGAACTTGAGACGGGTTGTATTCATCCTACTGGAAGGGCGAATTCTCAGGCTGAGAGCTGGGCAGAGTTAGAGAAGGTCTCATGCTGACAACCTTGGTGGCCTGGCTGCCCTTGGCTCACTGCCCCTGCCCCCTTGGCTCCCTTCCTCTTCCTGCAGTACCTTGCTGATCTGTCATTCCAGAACCATCTCCTGTGCCCTTCTCAGTCACCACCTCCAGCTAACAGCCTCTTTCCCTGAACTTTATGTAAGCTGGCTCCTTCCCAGGGCCCCCTGGCAGCCTTCCCAGCTGCTATTTTCAATCTGCCCGGCATCTCCCAGGTTCTCTTCTGAAGCTCTTATCCCTTTTTTGGCAGCCAAATGCCCTCTATTTTATTCTCTCCCTTGGGTACACTCATAGGACGGAACAAAGCCAAGAGATTGTTCACTTTCTTAACAGAAGCTCTTCCGAAAGCAGCCCCAGCTGCAACACCTTTTCCGAAGTGAAGAGATGGCTCCCGGAGCAGATGGCTCAGCAGTGGCTATTTTAAGCCCCAGAGTCACAAGAACACACCCAAAATAACTCTCGGTCCAGCAGGGGTCAAACGCAGAGCGGAGCTGCTGGCTTCAGAGAGAAAGCAGGACCTCTAGCTCTCTGGAGTCATTGGCTGAGTCAGTGGCTGGGGGTTACTGGTTAATGTGACTCTTCCTGCGGTTCCCCAGCTGATGTGTCCTAGCTGGCTTGGCTGCGCATGCTCAGCTGCACTTGGGACCAAAAAAAAAAAAAAAAAAAAAAATGTCTCTGTCTACAGTGATGCCAGCGCTTGGATTCCAATCTTTGTAGCGTCTCCCAGACTGGCATCAGGAGGAGTTTTCTTTGCCCCTCGGTGGTATCACTCAGCTCGTTGTAGCTGTGGGATAAGAAAGTACTCTAGGGAAGACAGCTCAGTCAGTAAGTGCTCGTCCTGCAAGGATGGGGACCTGAATTTGATCACCTGTGTCCGAGTTATATTTCTGTTGCTGTGATAAAAATGTTCTGACCTCAAGAAACTTAGGGAGGGAAAGAGGTTTATTTGGTTGATACTTTCAGGTCACCATCCATAAGCAGGAACTTGAATCAGAAACCACGAAGGAATGGTGCTTGCTGGCTCACTTGAAAGCTAATTTTTTTAAAAAGATTTATTTATTTATTATGTGTATTTATTATGTATGCCTGCATGCCAGAAGAGGGCACCAGATCTCATTACTGATGGTTATGAGCCTCCATGTGGTTGCTGGGAACTGAACTCAGGACCTCTGAAAGAGCAACCAGAGCTCTTAATTTCTGAGCCATCTCTCCAGCCCCGAAAGCTCATGTTCAGGTAGGATTTTTTTTTTTGTGTGTGTGTGTGTGTGCAGTCCGGGACCACTCGCCCAGGGAATAGTGCCACCCACAGTGGGATAGGCCATCAAATATCAAATTAGTAAGCAAGATAATCTCCCACAGACCAGTCTGATTTGGTCAATCCCTCAATTGACACCCCCCTCTCGGGTATCTCTAAGCTGTGTTGAGTTGATGGTTAGAGCTAACTGGAACAGTCAAGTACGATGGTATATGCTTGTAAACCCAGATCTTGGGAGCCAAAGACAGGGTGGATCCCTGTGGCTCAGTCATCGGCCAACCTAGCTGAATCAACAAGCCCCAGTGGAGACCTCATCTCAAAAAAGAAAATGATGTCCCTTGTAGAATGTGGTTGACCTTTGGCTTCTCTATGTGTGTACACATGCATGTGCGCGCACGTGTGCGCGCACACACACACACACACACACACACACACACACACACACACACACACAGGGGCGACCACTTTGAAACACAATGGTTTGTTGCATCAATCATCTGTTCTCTTTCTTGTTCCTGAATTTGGTCGAGGAACAGGTGACCTGGGATCAGCCTGGTTGATCTTGGTTCCAAGTTGTGCATTTGTTTCTCCCACTTGACCTACCTCTCAGCTCACTGTGCCAAGGCTGGCTCTTAAAAGCACATGCTAACAGCAGCAATGGAAATGCAACAACCCATATTTGATCACATCTGCATATGCATAGCCTTGATTTGCATAGTTATGCTAAGCTGTCACTGGCCAGAGTAGTTTATGGAAGAACCTGTCATCAATAGGGCAGTAGAACCACGAGTTGGGAACAGCATAACTACCCATCATACCTGGACTGCAGAGCGCTGGCTACGGAAGCTGAGTAGAGGAGGAGGGATGGTCAAGGTGACATCTTGCCTTCTCTTTTTGGAATGCTATAGATTATCCATTGTGCCTTTATTGGTTGGATTTCCACTTCAGTCCTTGGAATGGACTGTTTTGTGTTGCTGAATTCTTCAAATGGGCTTCTTCAAATTTTCTATTATTCTGTTCTTGTTCTGTTCTATTCTATGCTATGCTATGCTATCCTATCCTATCCCACTGTACCCTACCCTACCTTACCCTATCCTACTCATGGTTTTCAATTTAGGGAATCTGTAAATAAAAACAGGACAAAGGGAGCCCCTTTAAATGAAATGAAGCTCTTCATTTGTATATCTCCATCCTTGCATGTTTCCAGTTTCAACAAGACCAAGCAGATGAGTTTCTATCATCTTCCAAAAGACAGCAACAGACAAGATGTATAGTTCTCTTTCGAGGCCATCATAATGGGTCTGTGGGCTTGCAATAGGGTTGGGTGGTGTCCTGCATGTGAGATTTTTATGTATAAGGACTGTGTCACAGTAGCATGTGGTTGTTGTATCCCTTTAAGCAGCACGCTGAGTCTTTAGGATAGGGGGCTCTTCCTTCAAGGTTACAATAATAATGCATTTGCTTCTGCCTCTTAGCACCCTCTAGTCTGTTCCCACCACTGGTTTCTTTAATTCATTCTTTGCATTGGGCATTATATGACACTCTTATGTATTTAAATTAGGCATAATTTAAATGTGTTATAGACTGAATTATCTGGATAGATCCAATTGTTGAAAAAAGAGGTCTTTGAGCTAGAGAGATGGCTCAACAGTTAAGAGGACATCCTACTCTTCCATGGGAGTAATTTTGGTTCCCAGTGTGTCCTCTAATTTTAACTGCATGGCATCTAATGCCCTCTTCTAGCCTCTGTGGGCACCTGCTCACACATCTCTCTCTCTCTCTCTCCCTCTCTCTCTCTCTCTCTCTCTCTCTCTCTCTCTCTCTCACACACACACACACACACACACACACACCACAAATAACAAAGTCTTTCAAAATTCTAATGGGAAAGAGAAAGGCAAAAGAACCAATGTTGGAATGATGCCACATGAGAAAAGTTGGACAAGTCGTGGATGGCTTTAAAGGTGGGAGAGCTCATTAGCCAAAATATGGACAGTCAAGAGACTCAAGAACTTGCCCTTGCAGCTTCCTCTCCTGCTGCTCTTGGGAATCCTGTTACTTCCATCCAAAGTCCAGCTGATGGCAGCCTTCAGGGAGATGGGGAGTATGACCCTATTACTCTGTCCCTGTCTTCCTCCCTGTTAACTGGCCAACTACCTGCTATATGAATGAAGCCATTGCCTGAGTGCTGACCAGTAGCACAGAAGTAGCACCCAGATGAATTCAAGCCCTGATTGCCCATCCACATGAATTATAATTGATAGAGTTCTGTTTTTGTGCATGCATGTGTGTGTGTGTGTGTGTGTGTGTGTGTGTACTGGCATGGGTGTACCACGGAGGCCGTGTGGAGGTCAGAGAACAACCTCAAGTGTTGATCTTCATCTTCCATCTTGTTTGGGATGGTATTTCTTGTTCTCTACTGCACAGTGTTCGCCAGCTGGCCCATGATCTAGCTTCCAGGGGCTCACTTGTCTCTACCTCCCATCTCTTTGTGGAAACACTGGGATTATATACATGTGCTACCACAGCCAGATTTATGTGAGTTTTGGGGATCCAAGCTCGGCTACACATGCTTAGACAGCAAGCCCTTTACTTGCTGGGCTATCTATCCCCCTAGCCAATTAACTATGTAGCATTAGCTCTGTTACACACTTTACTACAGTCTCAAGGACCCTGAAGACACTAAATCCTGCTCAGTAAGATATTCTGAAGGGTGACAACTGGTTAATTCAAGTCCTACCCAGGGTCTCGGAGAGTAGTGCTGCACGTAGGGCGTGAAGCATGTGGTGGGGTCATGACCACAGCATGGCTCGGGCTGAGAGAGAGATTCAAAATTCAGATTTGCTTTATTTTACTAACAGGCACTAACAGCTCTGGCATTCTGGAACTTGTCTGTTTATACTAGTGTGGTAGCTGAAATGCTCAGAAAATCAACATGGCCTCAAATGTTGTCTTTCCTAATTGTTCTGTGCTGGAAGGGGTGTTTGACATCTTAAAAATACATGGATGGGATCTCCTGCTTGCAGTTTTTTTTCAACATAAATAAAAGCTGTGCACACCTACCTATCCTCACCCAGCACTCTTTAAGCAGTGTGACTGATTGCTCTCTCACCCACATGGTGGGTATTACTGGCGAATGGACCAGGGGAAAGATTCTCTGAGACAGAGGCCCCAGCTCTCCATGTCTCTCTGCAGCTTCTCCTGTTGTGGTTTCTTTTTTGGAAATAGAACTCCCACTGACATCAAAAAGAATCTTTCTCAAAGTGCCTGGGAACCGCAGGGCGGCCAGTGTGGTCCCCCAGTGGCAGACAATCAGTCCCAGATGCATTCATTGGCGATCAAATTGGGTTAAATGCCCCCCTTCCAAGCTGGCCTGAAAAAATTGCCCAACACAAGGTCTTTCATGCATTAGACCTCGAACGAAGGGCAAACCTCAAAGCCTGGCCTAGTTCTAAATTTAGATAAGTAATTTTATCCGAGAGTGGAGCTGTGGAGTAAGGGTTGCTGGCGTTCTCTCTCTGAGTGCCCGTGGAGGGGTATTAGGTCTACATTTCTGTCTTGACAAGGTTTTTTTCTTTTTCTTTCTTTCTTTTTTTCTTTTTTCTTTCTTTCTTTCTTTTTTTTTTTACCCTTCTGAGGTGTCATGTGGATATTTCACTTCGAAAAGAGCAAATGAATAGGAAGCCCTCTTAAAATGTCAAGTCACATGACTGGCAGGCGCCTGAAGTGATCTTTGTAACTCTCCTTGCTCTTAATTCCAGCAACAGTACATATGCTGTGACAACAGATTGGACCAGGCTGTTTGATTTCTAGGAGCTGACTGAATGGCCCTTTTGTGCATGTCATCATCTCAAAGGGGACTTGTTCTCTGGTGTCAGTTTATATGCTGAGGAACTACAGAAGCAGGGATGGGGTGAAGTATTGGTGTGTTTGTGACCAGTGTTAAACCTCTCTCTCTCTCTCTCTCTCTCTCTCTCTCTCTCTCTCTCTCTCTCTCTCTCATATCATTCTTCAGGAGCCAACTACATTGTATTTTGAGACAGGGTCACTCACCGGGGTTTGTCAAGTAGTCTAGGTTGCTTGGCCAATGAGCCCCTGGGATCCCCTTGTGTCAATCACTGCAGCACTTGTGCCCCACCAGATAAGTTTAGTTTCTTACTGTGGCTTCTGGTGACCCTATCTTGTATCAAGTTGATACAAAAACTAGCCAGCACACCTACCAATCCCACCATGGTCTGGCAACAACCCATGAACACGTGGGCTTTTGGGGAGAAGCATCAAATTCAGATCCTCATGTTTATGTTGCAGTTGTTTTACTTTATACCTTAGCTCCCATTAAACATTTTGATGAGTTGAATGAATGGGTGGATATCTCATAGGTGCTTTAATTTGGATCTGAAATACCCCCCCCCCCAAAAGCCTATGTGTTCATGGGTTGTTGCTAGTCCATGGTGCTATTGGTAGGTGTGTTGGCTAGTTTTATGTCACTTTGATACTAGCTAGGGTCATCAGAGAGGAGGGAACCTCAATCGAGATAATGCCTTCATAACATTGGGATGTAGACACTCCTGTAAAGCAGCAGTTCTCAACCTGTGGGTCATGACCCCATTTTGAGGTAGAATGACCCTTTCATAGGGGTCATATATCAGATAGCTTGCATATCAGATATTTACATTACAATTCATAGCAGTAGCAAAATTACAGTTATGAAGTAGCAATGAAAATGATGTTATGGCTGGGGGTCACCACAACATAAGGAACTGTGTTAAAGAGTTGAAGCATTAGGAATGTCGAGAACCACTGCTGTAGGGCATTTTTTAAAATTAGTAATTGATGGGGGAGAGCCAAGCCCGTTGTGGGTGATGCCATCCCTGGGCTGGAGGTCTTGGATTCTTTAAGAACACAGTCTGAGCAAGCCATGTGGAACAAGCCAGTAAGCAGTACCCATCCATGGTTTCTGCATCAGTTCCTGCCTCCAGGTTCTTGCCCTGTTTGAGTTCTTGTCCTGACTTCCTTCAGTGACAGACAGTGATGTGGAAGTGTAAGCCTAATAAACCCTTTCCTCCCCAACTTGCTTTTGGCCACAATGTTTCATCACAGCAATAGCAACCCTAACTGAGACAATAGGCAATGAAACCCCTAAGAAGTGGGACACAATGAGAAGTCAGATTATTAAGTGGGTGCCTAGGAAGCGGGTGGTGGGACTCTAGCATCTTTCCTCTCTCTCTCTAGTACCTTCTCTCCTCCCTTTTTCATTCCCAGCCACCAAGTGGTGAGCAGCCGTTTGTATCACATACTATCCCCTACATGGTATACTGGTGCTATCACAGGCCAAAATCAACAGGACATTTATTGAGACTTCTGAAATCATGAACGGAGACATAATCTTGCGTCTTTCCCTTATTACATTCACAGCCTTAGATATTTTGTTTAGAGATGTCAAACTATTTTATAAACACACACATAAACACATGCGTATACACATGTATACACACAGGCAGACATCTAGACAGACATACAGAGATGCATATCCACACGTAATACATACACATCACACCTACACCGATACACACAACATATCCACACACACACAAACACATATTCAGCGCCCTTACAGACACACACACACACACACACACACACACACACACACACACACACACTTCAGGTATCCATAGGGGATAGAATCATTCATTTATCTTGACTTATCAACCTTGTAAGGAAGATATGATTGGCAATTGTCCATGTATTTGCCTAAGTTAAAAAAAGCAGCAAAGGTAATGTTGGGGATGCAAATACAGTGCAAGTTAGCACCCCTTCCCTCCTGTCTCTCCTGTGTTCCCCCCAACTCCTTCAAATCTATGGTTTCTTTTTCTTTGAATATATATTCATAAATATATAAGTAGAACCTGCTGAGTTCATTTAGTGTTGTTTGTATGTATGCAGTTTCAGGGTTGGCCGATTGGTATTGGATGACCAGTTTGGAATTTGAAGATTACCACTTCCTCATTCCTGGGGAAGACTAATTCTTCCTCTCCCGGCAGTCACTAGTTGCCTGTAGTGTTTTGTCTAGGGGTTGGGCCCTGTCAGATGTTCCCCTTTCCCATCCGCATATTTAGTGTTGTCTTGTTTAGGTCTTCATTAGGCAGGAGGTATTATGGGTGTGGTTTCTTTGATGTTTCTAGGAGAAGCAAGCTCAAAGCAGACTTCCTGGTCCTCTATCTCAGACAATCTTTCCACCCCTCATTCCTTATTTCCACCCACATTCCTCCAGCCTTAGATGCAGGGAGTTGTGTTGTACATGAATCTATTGGAACTGTAGACCCCATGATCAGTTGGTCTCTGTGTTTTGACCTGTTATGGTTTTCTATACTTATCTTGGCCACAGCAAGTACTCTTGACATCTGATTCATCTCTCCAGCACTCTGGACTCGCAGTTTTAGAGAATTCATTATGGTAGGGAAGCTTGGTCTGTGGCAGTAAGGGCTTGTGGTGAGGCTCATTCATATCTCCATGGATCAAGAGGGAGAGCAAACCTTCAACCTTATATCCCATCACTCAACTCTCCAGAACTCCCAGAATAACAGCACCAGCCGGAGACCAGGTGGTCAACTGCAGGAGCCCAGAAGTGGTGTTTCAGATTGGTGGGTTGAGAGACAGTGGGTTGTCTGTATTTTTCCCCGCCCATCACTTCAGCCTTGCAATCTGGGTATCCAAGTTCACTGTAACCATGGAAGATGTAGATGTTTACATGAAGATTTTTTTCCCAGAACCATCCATGTGTTCTAGAGGCAGATCCCAGACTCATCTGTCTTTCTTCTGACCCAAAGAGCAGGGCACAGAGTTTTGATTGAATTGCCTAGTAATTCTATCATGAACGGCACTGGATTTTTTCCTCCCTTGCACACATTACAGATGGTAACAAGGGAGTTATTTTCAATCAAGGCCTGCTACAACGGCAAAGATTTCTCCTAACACTCTGATCCCTTCCTCTGAAATCCATTTCAGATTGGCAGATAAAATGTGATTATATTTACACTTTCCTGACACAATGCAGGCAGCAAAATAACACCCTGCCAGAGACATTTTTCTTCTTCATATTTAGATATGTCAACGTTGCCGTGTGGGGGAACAGGGAGGGGGGAGAAAGGCAGCTGGGACTGGTGATATGTTTTAGTTGGCTCGCAAATAGAGATGTTCTGTGTGCTGGTGTCTGTCTATCTCTGTCGCAGAGTTCCTTGAATGCCATGCTGAATGGCTTCTGGTACAGGGACACAGTACAGTAATCGATAGTGCCGTGTGCAAATCGAATTTCTCATTTCTGCCATGACACAGCCCATAAATTATTTCAACATAGGCCTTTAATTGGTTTGGTTTGTGCTCATTATGGGATACATAAGATTTGACTCATCATTACCTGTGTGGGTCACGGTGGCTGTTTGCATTAAACATGGAAGTGTCAGAGTGGCAAGGCTCAAATGGTGGAGTGGGGATGGTGGCGGGGGTGTCTGATGTTGAAAACAGAGAGAACTTGGGGTTGAGTGAGGATTCTGGTTCTGTTTCTCAACTTAAAGTGTTACTCTCCCTGGGGAGATGTGAAACAAACAAACAAACAAACAAACAAACAAACATCTATTCTGCCTAGATAGAGCAAGAATCCACCCAAGTCCAACTTAGTGAACCAAGGCATGTTTCTGGAGTTAGTAGCAAGTATGGAGAGGGGTTTCTTACAGAAGCATGGCTGACTCAAAGGCAGTTGCATCACTGAAGAGGCCCCTCCCACAAGCATGGGTGATGATTCTGAAAAGATACATCTCTAGATTCGCCCACCCACCCAACGTGCAGGCAGCTCCACTGAAGACAGTATCCTCCTGTCCCTGATCCTTCCCCGCAACTGTTCCCTACTTTTGTAAGCTTATAACTCTCCCAGCTCCCTGAGACCTCTTCATTAGCTTCCTGGGTCTCATAAGCCTCCCTCCTCCCTTCAAGGGAGGCTGTTCCCACTTGGAGGAAACACCCACAGAACAAACATACCCCAAATTGGCTGTGTGCTAGTAGATCATTCATGTCATTGACTTCTTTGAGCCCATGTCCTCATTTATAAAATGAGTGGGTGAGTTTAAGGGTGACCCAGGTTCAGTGTAGGGGACAGCTCTGCCTATTCTCCCCAGAGGAACAGGATCAAACTCTCAAGTAGTCCCCAGGGACAACTAAAGCCACCACTCAGGAGAGGATATACATCCTATTTCAATAACACTGCAAAGGTCAAGAGCCATAACCAAATACCCAGCTCTCCCTCTGGATTCCAGAGGAGAAGGACCCTCCTGTTTCTCTTGATATGCAGGAAATGTAAGGAAGCCAGGAACAAATGACCTATTATCCCGGCTGCTGGGAACAAGGCCAGCAGGCAGTCCCTGTCAGCTTTCTACTCATGTAACAAAATAACCAAGACAGTTAATGTAACAGATAAAAGGTTTGATTTGCCTCTGAGTTCCAGCCATTCCTTTTAGGCTGCTGGTGGTGAGGTTGTTGATGGCCAAGGTAGGGAGCTTTCCTGCAACAAATTGCTTACTTCATGGCAATAAAGAGAGCAAAGGACTTGTGGTTGTATAATCTCCTTCCAGGACATGATCCAAGAACCTTTTTTATGCCCTACCATCTAGAAGTCCTACCAATAGGACTTACCAATATATTGCACCACAAGTCTTTAATGTATGGGGACTTTGAAGGACATTCAAGAGACAAACTACATGCTGGGCATGATGGCACATGGCTGAGTTTGAAGCCTGCCTGGGCTATATAGTAAGACTGTCTCAAAAGAAAAACTCACAAAGACAGCATAGTCAATTGAGGGACCGTAGAGAACCCCCTCACCCCAGAATATATAAGGCATGATTGACGAATGAGGAAGTGTGAAGGCTGTGTGTTCTTGCTCTGATTTGGGATGTCTCTCAAGTGTCATCCTGTGTTGAGAATGTGCCATGGGTTGTGCTGAGGCATACATCACGACTTTTATCACAGCTCCACGTGTCCCCTTGCAGGTTTTATGAGGACCTTCACTGCTAATTTTAGAGCCTGATTCTCAGGCATCTCAGTCAGCATCGTGACAAAAAGCTCTTTCTTCTAGGAGGGAAGTTTACCGTCTCTAGTGCAGTCATTTGGCAGAGATGGCTGATAGGGGTCCAGTAGTCAACCTCAGAAAAGCAGCCCATAATGCAATGGGCCTCTTTATAGAGGGATTAAATATATTGTGTAGATTTGAAAAATACAGGTTTAACATATTAGTTTAAAACGTTACCTAAGTCCACCACACCTCAAAATTAAAATGTTAAAAATTCAATTAAGAAAATATAAATGCAGATGAAAATTATGGCACACACTCAAGCTAGAAACTTGTAGGGCTTCTGAACAAAATATCATGTGTTCCAAAAGTGAGACAAATACAATTAGCTAAGCCTCAGTCCCTCTGTCCCCTTGAGGCAGGACCCTTTGATCCTCTTGTGCTTGCCACACTCTTCTTAATTACTTTCTTTCTTTTTTTTATCACTTCTCTATTGCAGACAAGGTCTCATGTAGTCCAAGCTGATCTGGAACTTTCTGTATAGCTAAAGATGACCCTGGTGTTCTGAACCTGCAGCTTCCACTTCCTGCCTGCTGGGGTCCTTGTACTCTAGTGCAAACCCAGTGCTGAAGAAATATTACTTTGTTTATAGAATTTGTCTTAATTTGGTAGAATTAAGAGCTTATTTGTGGTTGAAGTGGAGAAAGGCATTTTTGTTTGTTTGTGTGTTTGTTTTTGCTTCCCTCCCTCCCCCAGGAAAGCAGGACAGGATGCAGTCATATGTAGACGTGAAGAATGTTTTCTTACCGTGGCAGGTGGCAGGCTTCACTCTCTCTCATTGCCTGTGTGGCCCTTTAGGGAATTGAGTTTCAACACCTGTTCAGGAGCCTGCAGCCTTCAGCCAACCTTTAGTGTCTGTTCTTTATTCTACAAATACATGTACTTGCTTGAAGAGTAAGAAAAGGAGCAAAAATAAAGAAGAAGGAAAAAGAAAGGGAGAAAAAGGCAGAAACACATACATTTGCAGCATTATGACCCTTCAAATATACCCTACTGATCCTTTCCTTTTTATTGATGCTGGGGTGAAACCCAGGACTTTTTATGTGTTAGGTAAATGTCCTACTTCCCAGCCATGACCACAGCACCTCAGTGGAAAATTCTAAGTAAGTGCTTTACCACTAGGGGATTCTAGGCAGGTGCTCTACTGCTGAACCATGTCCCCAGCCCCTCAATGTGGGATTCTAGGCAGGTGCTCTACTGCAGAGCCATACCTCAGCTCCTCACTGGGGGATTCTAGGCAAGTGCTCTACCACTGAGCCACAAACCCAGCCTCTCACTGAGGGATTCTAGGTAGATGCTCTACTGTAGAATCATTCAATTTTTGTACTTTCCCATGGTTATATATGTCTTTGGTGATGTCACAACCTACACAACAGTCTTGATTTTTGCCAACTAGATGCCATGCTTTTGAATATCTAGGGCTGTGAGCCATTGACCTCTTTTCTTTATGAAGTATCAGCCTCAGGGACTGTCCTGGTTAGCCTCCTATTGCTGTGATAAAGACCATGACCAAAAGGAACTTGGATAGGAAAGGGTTTGTTTGGGTTCCATGTCACAGTCCATCTGTTGTGTGACACTATTCCTGGGGAGTCAGGAACTCCTTACTCCTGGTATGACACTGAGAAGAGACTGACATGCAGATAGCATCAAAGTCCAACTTAGTGGGTCGATGAGTTGTATTGAGGTTACTTACAGGAATATGGGTGAGGAGTTACTTACAGGAGCAGAAATGACTCAAAGACAGTTGCATCACCTAAGCCCACCCCAGCATGGGTGACAGCTCACACACTCTGAAAACCTGGAGCACACCGGCACATCGCACAGCTTGCAGACAGCTCAACAGGTTGAAGAGTGTCCTTTCCTAGTAGCTCAGTTGGCCTGAGCCTCTTCCAGGAAGCTGGACTGGCCTTTGTTTATTCTGAGCAATACAGTTTCCTGCAGGTGGCTGGTTTGGTTTGAACCCCTTCTGAACAGCTCAGTTTGTCTAAGAGTGGCTCTTAATAATCTTTACTACTTATATATATTTAGGAAGCAGGGGCCTCATGAATCTGGTCAGTTTCAGGGACTTCCTGAAGCTAATTTGAGTTGTATAATTCCTGTCTTAATAATAACTTCTGTGAAGTGAAGGATGTTTCACCGCCACTTAAACTATCTGTTGTCTCATCTTTTTATAATAATCCTAAACTATATTATTCTTGTCTCATTTTTCTTTTATATTGTATGTCTTAAGAAGTTTTTCTCTAAGATGGAAGGTTTAAATCTCAGATGAAACTTACTGAACACCATTAAAAGCCAAACCAAAGCAGGACCTGAGGCAGAGAAGCATGGAGAAATGCTATTTGCTGACTTACTCCCCATGGATTGCTTGGCCTGCTTTCTTACAAAACAAAGGACCATCTTCTCTGAGGTGGCACTGCCCACACTAGGCTGGGCCCTCCCGCATCAACCATTAATCAAGAAATTGTCCTTCAGACTTGCCTATAGGTAATCTGATGGAGGCATTCTCTCAGTTGGGGTTCCTCTTCCAAGATAACTCTAGCTCTATGTCAAGTTGATGATGATGATGATGATGATGATGATGATGATGATGATGATGGTAAACTAAACAGGATATGTATTATTATAGAGCACTGCATGAACAATGGTCATCTCCTCTCAGAAGGCCTTTGTAATCCCACCCAGGCCCCTATACAGTCTCCCAGGTGAGACAATCCTACCACACCCAAACTTGGCCATCCACATCAGTTTACATGACACTGTCCCCAAGATATTGTGTTCCTGTAATCCAATTAATAATTACTTCATACATAACATTTTTTAATGTTTATGTGTATGTATGTGCACCTGTGTGTGGTGTGTGTCTACTTGTGCATATGCGTGTGCACAGGCACACATATGTGTATAGACCAGAGATTAACCTCAAGTGTCTTTCTCAGTCACTCTCCACCTTATATTTTGAGATGGAATCTCTTACCAAACCTGGAATTTCCTGACTTGACACCTCGCTGGCTAGTGAGCTCTACCCCGTGAATCCCCTGCCACCAGCACTGGGCTTACAGGCATACACTGCCACTTCTGTCTTCTTGATATGGGCTCTGATATTTGAACTTGAATCCTCATGCTATGTGGCAAGTACTTTACCAACTCAACCATCTTTCCAGCTCTCTTAGTCTCTTGGTCTCCCCTCCTTCTCCCCTCCTCCTCTTCTCCCTCCTCCTTCCTCTCTTCTTCCTTCTCTTCCTCTTCTTTCTGTGTGCATATGTGCCATGGCATGTGCATATGGAAGTCAAAGGACAGCTTTGTGGACCTGATTGTTTTCCGTCCCCTTGCTACCCAGGATAGAGCTCAGGCTACTGGGTTTGGGCAGCCAGTGCCTTTACCATCTCCCATCTCTACCATCTGTAGAGCTATCTCACAGGTCCTTAGCCTTTTCTTTATAAGGGTATTTCTAGCAATCCGATATGACTCACAAAAAGAGAGCAAGTGAGAGCACATGAGCATGGGGGGGGGAGAGTGATGTGGGGGCAAGCCAGCTGTTGGAATTCATGTGTGCTTGTCTGGAGGAAATTTAAGATTTCAGAGGTGTGAAGGAAAATCGTGTCCATGTGGGATGCTTACGATAATAGATTTATAGAACCTCTATTCAGTGCCGCTCTCCTTGCTTATTAGATCTGTAAATTGTTACTTAAAGGTAAATTTTTCAGATTGATTTAGTTTTCACACTCCCTCTGAGAATCACGCACATTCCCAGAGGCCACAGAGCAGTCAGTATGGCCTGAGTAAATTAAACTTGTTTAAAACCATAAGTAAATGCGCAGGTCTCTATCCACTCATGAACAAGTCAAACCCTGTAAGAAGCCAGGGAGATGCATTGCAAACATGCATTAAGGAATATCCTTGTAGGGACAGGGTGCAGAGCAGCCAGGGTATGCCTGGGAGAGAATGAGTGTACTGCCTACCAAAGGTGCAGGGCATGCCATGTAGGGGGAGGGGGTGGAGAGTTGAAATACAATGTTCAGGCTCATTTGTATGAATTTATGAGTACAAATTGATCATGTATATGATTGATGATTCTATAGCAGTTCAAATAAAAAGTAATTAAGCCCTTTGTTGACCAAGTTCTCATAGTCTCTACAATAATTAGGAGGGAGAAGAAGAACCTTGTGCTTGTGGGCGTGCTATCTGGATAGGCATCTAGGGAAAATGAAATTGCCAATGTGATGGTGTTTAGACTCTCCATGGAAATAAATCACCGGACATGTCTGTGATTAGGTAAATTGAGGTAAGAAGAGCCACCCATAAATGTCGGTAGCACATTGCATGGGTTGAAAACTGAGGCTGCATAAAAAAGAGAAAGAGGACTGTGAGATGGCTCAGCAGCATTTGCCACCAAACCTGTCATCTGAGTTTAGACCCTGGGATTCCCATGGTATGAAAGAACCGACTTGCAAAAGTTATCTCCTGAACTTCAAATGTATGTCATGGCATGCTTTCCCCATACCACCCCAACACAAATCTCTCTCTCTCTCTCTCTCTCTCTCTCTCTCTCTCTCTCTCTCTCTCTCTCTCTGTGTGTGTGTGTGTGTGTGTGTGTGTGTGTCTCGTGGGTACAATGCCTCATGCTCCTGAAGTTTATTCCTTCCTTAGGTTAGACTGTATGTATCTCCTCAAATGGTGAGCCCAAGCCATACCTTTCTCTTCCATATACTGTTTTAGTCACGGCAGTGAAAATATTAACTAATATAAAGAGAGTAGGTAACTTCTGCTCTGTGTCATATTGCTTTGAGCTCAAATACTTGCTAAACTTTGTCTGTAATTCTGGACATAATAATTAACCTCCTCTGTCTCCAACTCTCAACCTATAAAATGGGGACAATCATATGACATGCAGTTTGACAGCATGTACAGATATATATGAATGCCTGGCATACCCCAAGAATAGTGGTAGTCCTCAACAGGAAAGCAAACAATATTAGGCACATTTATAGATTTATAATACACACATTGCCATATTGCTGTTTTTGAAAATAAAGGAGAAAAATACTCCTACTCATTGAAATACCGTTTTATTGAGAATGAAGACAGGAATGTAAAATACCAAAGTGAAAAGGGCACCTAGGATTGTATCTGATAGAGCACTCGCCTAGAATTCAGTAAGCTCTATGTTTAATTCCCCTGTATAGGGGGGAAAAGAATGTGTTTTTTTTTTTGCTTGTTTGTCTTTGTAACTAGTGATATTGCTCATCAGTTAAGAGTGTGCACTCTTCTTGCAGAGGATACAAATTTGGTTCCCAACACTCACTGCTGGCAAGTCACAGCCACCTGTAACTCCATCTCCAAAGGAGTATCTGACGCCCTCTTCTGGCCTCTGCGGGTACCTGCACTCCCATGCACGTACTCACAGAAGGAGGGAGAAAGACATGCAAATATATAATGAGAAAGTACAAAACATAACCTTCAAATGTGAAAAGGGATGGTGAGTGTGAGCCAGTTATGAAAACATTTAATGTTCCCTCTTACTAAGCCAAACTCTCTGGAGTCTATTGGTTTCTTAATATGTGTTTAATTAATCCATTAGTTACTTGACATAAGGGCTAAGCTGCATGGTGTTTAATTAAAGCAAAGGGCACACTGACAACACATATCTAAAATGTCCAGATATAAGAATGTGGATGAGAACCAAATGCTGAACAACTTAGTGAGATTTAGATTAATGGCTTTGGGAAAGATGTCCCTTGTTTTTCCTACATAAGCTTATTTAATGTACAATGGATATAGGTACACACACACACACACACACACACACACACACACGTACACACATTCTAATAGCTCTGTTAGAGCTATTAGACAACTCTGGCTGGTGCATTGGGATTGTCTTTTTTATGTTTAGAATTGTATGCCATTCAAGATTCTAGCAGACTGTTTAACATTTAACCATTGCTTACACTAATTTTGATATTCAAATAATTTTACATGTGTCCATTCAAAGATCTGCATATGTATATTTACAGGATTAAATTCATAATTGTCCAAAAGTGTAAGGAATCAAGTACTCTTCCATTATTAAGTCAATTGGATTTTTTTTTTGCCACACTATCCAAATAAAGTAGATTAAATATAAAAAGGAACAGGCTTTCAATCCACAGAAAGGTAGTAGGAATCTTAAATACATGTTGCTAAGTGAGTAAAATGACATCTGGAAATGATGTATGCCATAGACCTCCATTTATAGATTGTTCTAGAAAAAAAGACATCAAAACTATAGTGATTGCAACAAAGCAGTGGTTGCTGGGAACTTAGGGGAGTCTGGTGTCTTCTTTCTCTTTTATAAATAGACTGTGAGGTGAGCAGATGCGCTTCTCTGTGAACTTTGACCATGCACTCTGCCTTCCAACAGATACCTAAAAAGTAATAGGTCAGTTGTCCCTGGACTGAACACTTCAAACTGTAAGCCAACATAAACATTTTCTCTTTGTAAGTTGATAATTTGGGGTATTTGTTATAGTGATAGACAGCTGATTAACATGGTAGCCTTTCCTTTCTTTTCCTTCTTCTTTTGGTGTGTGTGTGTGTGTGTGTGTGTGTGTGTGTGTGTGTGTGTGTGTGTTGCATGTGTGTGCATGTGTGCTTATCAAGGCCTGAAGTCAATGTCATGTGTGCTCATTAGTCATATCTCCACCTTATTGTTGGGTCGGAGTGTCTCACTGAACCCTAACTTCAGGAGCTCAGTTATTTGCACAGGTTGGATGTCCATTGTGCCCTACCATTCCTTCTGTCTTTGCCTCCCTAACTCTGGGATTATAAACACACGGCACCATAGCTGGCTTTTTATATGGGTTCTGGGGATTCTAAACTCAGTTCCTAATGTTTATGTATCAAGCGGTTTGCCCATTGAACCATCTCTCTAACCCCCACCCCTTTCATTATCAAACTAGAAAGAATGGGGGCAATAAGAAAGAAGAGGTGAGAAGGGGAAAGGTAATGACTCCCACAAATGTCTGCTCCAAAGTCTCATTTGTCAAAGTCTTGCCCTCTAGATGGTGGCATCTTTAAGAAGTGATTGGATTATGACAACATTAAGTTCAGCCATGATGAAATCATAGCTGAATGGCTACAAAGACATGAGACCTGATGACCTTATCAGAGAAAGTAGGTATCTCAAGATGTGTCTTTGGAAGGTAGATCTTGTCCCCAGTCAATGTCAATCTGTCTGTCTCTCTCAGTGTGCCTATGTCCTCCCCTCTCTGGATCCATAAAATAAGTAGCTTCCTCCACAGTGCCTACACAATATTTTAGTCTCATCACAAGCCCACAGCAATAAATCTGGGTAAAAAGTGTGAAATCCTGAGCCAATGGAAACCTTTCCTTAAGTTATTTACCTCAGGGATTTTTGTCACGCAGTAAAAGTTGACTAATACACATGGACAGGGTAAATTTTTCCTTAACTGCTTTCATCTACCTAACCCTGTCTCGTCAAAGAGGTGACTTCTCTAACTAATTAGACTTTGGGGTTCCTGCCAGTTTCTAGAAGGAGGTGTGTGGAGGCTCTTTGAGCGACCCTGGAATTGGGGTGGGAGGGGAAGCCAATATGAGTAGAAGCTGACAGCGGAATGACAGGCTAACTTTTAACTCCTATTCCCTCTGCTCGCAGATGAAACACACAGTTAATTTCTAGGAACGTGGCTGCTGGGGTGGCAGCTGAGGGAAATCAAAGGCTCAGCAGGTCCCCATAATTCATACTCATTTTGTGTAGCCAGAGTGGATGATGGGATGGCAGGGTATAAAAAAAGTCCCCAGCTCTTGTGAGCACACCGCTGTGTTGAGGCTCATCCCACTGCTCCGTCTCCATCTGCATGCATGCCCAGGGCCAGCCAAAATCTGGATTCGTGCAGGGAAAGTAAATGGCAGTACCCACTCTTCACTTGCTCAGGCTGCCGAGGCAGCTGGCGAAGACAAGTGACCCAGTTCTACCATCTAATCGGTATTGTCTGCACTTCGGGAGCATCCTTCTCTGAGGGACGCTCATTGTGATCCATTCTATTTACCCACAAACGCCAGAATTTACTTCCGAGGAGCTACACATGATAACACTCTCCCTGTGTCAAAGACTTTTATTTGAGATGAAAGACCCAACAGTGCCTGGCTTGTCTGATTAGAGCTGTAAGTTCTGTGATTATCCTCAGAATACAGACAGGGCTTCAATGGTAGCTTTGTTCTTTCCCTCCCCTCAAGGCTGGGAAGCTGAGAGATGAGCTTATTCCCCAAGACAGCCTAGTGCCGGGTAGTGGCTCAATTGCTCACTGTCATGCAGGTTCACATATACATATTTCTGTGGTGTGTGTGTGTGTGTGTGTGTGTGTGTGTGTGTGTGTGCATGGTGTGCATGTATACACTCACACATACATAGATGAATAGATAGATGGATAGATTAATAGATAAGTAGTTAGTATTGGTTCCTTTTCCCACTGCAGGTCTTGATTTATCAGCTATTTATGAGAAGTACTGTTTTCCATTTACATTTGTGGGCAGAGTGTAGAGAGTTCTCAGAACTATGATGATCAAGCCAAATAGAGAGCAGGGTACCACCTCGATTTCCTCCTGGGAGGTGGTCCAAGTCATAGAGATATTAGATGTGAACTGGGGAGAGGTTCCGTCTTCTTTAAGTATGGAGACCTGAGTTTGATGCCTAGAAGCTATGGGGAAAAAGTCAAATATGGTGGCATATGCTTGCCATTCCAGTGCTGGAGAGGTAGAGACAAGCAGTCTCTGAGGCTCACTGGCCAGAGACACCTCAGCCTGCTGGGCAAGCGCCATGTTCACTGAGAGACCCCATCTCAAAAAAAAAGGTGGATGACTCCTGAGAAATTATATACAAGGTTGTCCTCTGGCCATCTTCACACACACACACACATAGATCAGAACACATATATACACATTACAGAATACATATGTACACATGCACATACTCACCCATCCCCAATATGCGTTATTACTTTTCAGTTTCTGTGACAAAATATTATGACAAAGGCAACTCAAGGAAGAAAGGGTCCATTTGGGTCACAGTTCCAGAGTATGGAGTCCATCATGGCAGAGAAGGCGTGGTCACAGTTAGGGTGAATATGGCAGTATGGCAGCAGGAACAGGGGACTAGCTGATCACAGTTTCACCCACACACAGGAAGGGGAGAGAGAGACAGAGACAGTGACAGGGACAGACAGATAGGCAGACAGACAGACAAAGAACAGGAAGTGGAGTGAGACAATACATTTTTTTTTTTTTTTTTTTGGTTTTTCGAGACAGGGTTTCTCTGTGTAGCTTTGTGCCTTTTCCTGGAACTCACTTGGTAGCCCAGGCTGGCCTCGAACTCACAGAGATCCGCCTGGCTCTGCCTCCCGAGTGCTGGGATTAAAGGCGTGCGCCATCACCGCCCGGCGAGACAATACACTTTTAAATCCCACCTCCGGTGAAGTACTTCCTCTAGCAAGGCTCCACTTCCTAAAGGTCCCATAACTTTTCCAAACACCCAATTAGGGACTGGGTGTTGAAATACATGAGCCTATGGGGGCAGAGGGTTGGGGAGGGGACAGTTCTCATGCAAACAACTGAAGGGTCCAGAAATATAGAAATATAAAAGTATAAGCTTAAGAGACGGAAACTGACAGCCATCAGCTCTAAAGGTTAACTGCTAACAATGGCTCTCTGCTTACAGCCAGCTCCTCTGTCAACAGCCTGGGGTTAACTTTTAACCCCCCTTTGCCCCTTATAGCCAACAACTGCCTGGACCAAAGTTAACTTTTAATAGTTGTTTCTACGTGACTTCTAGCATGTATCACACTCCTGATGTTTCTATGTGACTCCTAGCAAGTACCCCGTGCCTGATGCTTTCCCCACTTAATATAAAAAGGGGACCAGAACCCGCTTCCACAGCCTCAGAAATCCTGAACATTGGCTATGGTCTCAGATAGCTGATAAGCTTTTGTACCCTGCGTTTTTTTTTTTTTTTTCAAGAATAAAATTTGCTTCTGGTTTAAGAGACTTTGGTGGTCTGTCCCGCATTATTGTGAGACTCCCGACCCAACACAACCACACCTCTGCACACAAAGGTACCAGATGTGACACTTAGACTTGAGATGAGGGTTGGCTTTTCAGCAAGGAAGAGCCCTTTCCGGGTGGCTCTCCCGTTGTTCATCCTGGAATCTCTTCCTAGGGTGATAAAACCAAATTCTTAAAATGAAAGGCTGTGAGATCCGGAGATACCCCTAGATACTGGTCCTTTAAGAAACCACACGAGGGCTGGCAAGATGGCTCAGTGGGTAAGAATGCTTGCTGGACAAGCACAAAGACCTAAGTACAAATGTCCACCACCAACATAAAACACTGGGTGTGGTCATGTGCAGCACACCTACATCCTCAGTGCCGTGGGAGTCGGAGCAGAGAAGAGACAGCAAGATTGCAGGGGCTTGATGGCTGCTAGTCTAGTTGCAGGTTTCAGTGAGAGACACTGTCTCAAGAGAATGATGTGGATGGTGACAGAGCAGGACATCTGGTGTCCTCCTCTGGAGCATGTTGTTCTGAGCGCACACATGGGGACATGCACCATATACCCCTAACAGCCACGCACATACACCTCCCAACCCCCACAGAAAGAAACTGTGTATTTTCCAACAAAGGAAATAAGCGCAATAGCTACTGAGATGACCATCCCCTGACCCAGTGTGAATGATTGACAAGGAGGAGCCGCAAGAAGCAAGTAGAAGTAATGTTAGTAGAGCATCCTTTGTGGCAGCCCCAGCGTAACCATCCATTGGCAGGGATGGGAAGGAGGGAAAGGGCACAGCGGCCATTACCAGACACTAGAGGAGATGAAGAGGCAGGAGTGGCGGCTGTGGGCAGGAGGTGGGGTGGAGCTCAGCAGGGGCAGCTGTAGCTGGAGATCTTCAGTGACCTCTGAGATGGAGTGTGATATACTCCATGAAGATAACACTAGGTGGGAGTCAGGGAAGTTTGGGAGATCAGAGACTTCCTCTCTATCTGATTCTATCCTATCATCAACCTTTAAAACCCAGTTCCAAGGATACTTCTCAAAAGGTTCTGTTTTTAGAAGTGGGTCATCTTCCTCCCAACTCCCCAAGCTCCCAGAGCTCTTAACCTTATTGCACGTATTATCTTGTGTTATACTTGAGTTGCCTATGGTCTGTTCAAGTCAATTAGTTTTTTCTGGACCACCATTACTGGCTGTCCCGTTTTTCTTCATTTAGCATCTTCTAGAACCTATAGTCATTGATGGAAGAGCCACTGTCTCTGAATTTTCCCTACAATACAGCCAGAATGATTCTTCAATAATGAACATGATGATATTGTATCTGTGTGTGTGTGTGTGTGTGTGTGTGTGTGTGTGTAGTGTGTGGAGACAAGACGTTAATACTGGGTATTTTCCTCAATCAATTTCCACCTAGTATTTTGAGACAGAATCTTGCACTGAATCTGGAGCTTACTGGTTCAGCTAGGACAGCTGTCTCAATCTGTGGGTCATGATCATCGGAAAACACATATTTCCGATGGTCTTAGGAACTGAGACACCGGATCAGTAGCAAAATCGCAGTTATGAAGTAGCAACGATATCATTTTATGGTTAGGGGTCACAACATGAGGAACTGTATTAAAGGGTCAAAGCATTAGGAAGGGCGAGTTGAACACTGATCCTCATGCTTGCCTATTGAGAACTTTATAGACAGAGCTATCTCCTCAGCTCTGGCTGTCTGCTTAAAGATGAAGGCAAGGTGCGGAGGAGGTAGAGAAGGAGGAATTGTCCCCCGAGGGGAAAAAAATCATTGTGGCTTTGGATTCCAACATAGTCTGGTTCTCCCAGGAGAAGTCAAGCCTTGCTCGTGACGTGTGAGCAAATGCTGCGGGGCGGGAGACGGTCAATGGATGTGAATCACCCCATCTTCAGGAAATGCCCTTGACAGGGCATTGGCTGTGTTCCTCTGTCTGCTGTGCATGTCTTTTGCTTCACCTGCATTCATGATAGTCAGAGGCCAGCAGATGAGACAAGAGGCAGGAGCCCAGCTGAGAGGCTAGTGGCTGAAGGGGAGGGGACGGAGCCTCTGGGGGAGGAAACAGCACCTCCGCAGACTAATTAAACCTTTTGGTCTCTGGCCCCCTCCAGCCCCTGAGTATTAGCACTGCTGAATCAGCTCCCCGCCAAGGCCAAGCTGCCTCTCTGTTTTTCCTGCTTGATTTGCCTAATGGAAGCTGACAGTGAAGTTCAACCCTGATTGTCAGATTTCAGTAGGAACCTCGGGGTGGGGGGAGGACGGGAGGGGGCACACAGACATTTGAAGAATAAAAATAGCTCACTTAATGAGATCCTTTATTTAGCTGAACCATTTCTTTAATGACTCACCTCTCTCTCTCTCTCTCTCTCTCTCTCTCTCTCTCTCTCTCTCTCTCTCTCTCTCTCACACACACACACACACACACACACACAAATTGGGCACACAGACATCTGATTTTCTAGAGTCCTTGACAATGTCCTGTGAGAAAGGTGGGAAGTCACTGACTACTGGAGATGACCTGGCCTCCCCACTCCCCATCTCTTCCAATGAACCCATCCATGTGCAGTGAGTACAGTCAGGAAAAGTTACATACCTTGCCCCAACTTATCACAACTACTCAAAGTAGCACATTTATATTTTCATTTTTCAAGATTT
The DNA here is from genome assembly GCF_949786415.1 of Peromyscus eremicus. NCBI lineage: Eukaryota > Metazoa > Chordata > Mammalia > Rodentia > Cricetidae > Peromyscus > Peromyscus eremicus. The sequence continues at coordinate 23,152,232 of NC_081438.1, read as the reverse complement.
GTTATTAATGTATCTATTTATACACACCAATTGCTTTTATTATGACATTTTCATACACACGTAAGGGCATGGGTGAGGTTTTACGTACAGTAGCATGGCTGTCTTACCAAGCAGTATGTGACTGCAAAAAAGTATTTCTTCCTTTTCCATTAGCCAATAAGTAACTATAGATTCTCAGGGAGGGGTGAGAACTCCTGAGCCCTTCCCCACTAGCCTGTACCAATTGGCTACTGATCCCGCATGGAGCCCTCCGACCTTCCTTCCCCACCTTCTCCCTCTACAGCAGAGTGTTGACAGGCTTAGTTTTGTTCAGGTCTTGTAAAGGTGATCCCAGCTGCTGTGAGTTCAAGAGTGCAAACCCTGGACATCCAGTTGGACATCTAGGCGAGAAGAACTTGACAATGAGAGGAGGGAGAGAAATGAAGAAGTTAGGGGAAGCTCTGAGCAGGTATTCCATTTAGCCTTTCCATATATGTTGGCCCTTATAGAGAAGAAATCCAAGGCGTTTCAGGACAGAACCTAGGCAGCCAGTGGATGGAGGCTATGATGAGACTTGAGGAGTGTTTCAGAAAGTTTGTGTACAGGAAACAAATGAGAGCAGAGGAAATCTTTAACAGACCAGGTTCTTCTGAGACTATGACAGAGATATGTACGTACTGTTTTAGTAAGAAAAGGGGGAGAGATGAGGGGAGGAAGGGGAAGACGAGGGGAAAGGACGGATGGAGGAAGAAAGGAAAGTAAGAAGGAGGAAGAAGAGGGAGGGAAGAAGGGAAATAAGGAAGGAGAGAAGGATCAGAAGGGGAAGGGAGATATTAAGGGGAGGAAGGAGGGGATGAAGGAGAAGAGAGAAGTGAAGACAGGAAGGATAAAAGAAGGGAGGAGTGAGGGAAGGGAAACGGAGAGAAGAGATAGGAAGGAAAGAAGGCTGGAAGGAAAGAAAGAGAGGAGGGATGGGAGGGAGGACAGAGGCATAGAGGGAGAGAGAGAGCGAGAGAGAGAGAGCGAGAGAGAGAGAGAGAGAGAGAGAGAGAGAGAGAGAGAGAGAGAGAGAGAGAGAAGGGAGGGGAAGAGGAAGAGAAAGAAGGAAGATAGGAGGAATAAAGAGAGGGAGGTTGAGGAAAGAAGGATGGGGAGAGAAATTAGAAAAACCCGGGATCCAGCTATGAAGCAAAACCAAACAGGAGTATTTTTGAGTCACCCATAGTGTTCCCTGTAAAGCAGAGATAAATCACTTTAGTCTACGTGCCAGAGAATTTATTCTTTTGACAGGCATTACTCCCAAGGATGAAATGTGATCCCTGAACACCCTCCAGCTCCACAAACTCAGAAATTTATGCAGCCACCATGAATGAATGCCTTTCACTTTTTGCTTGTTGACTCGGGTTCAAGTTTGAGAATGGACCTATAGATAAAGTGAGGACATCCTCATTCAGGTTTTGAGAATGATTGTGTCTTCAATCTTACTCATGTAAAAGCACTGCTATAACTTACAGAAGCTGGGGAAAGAAGAGGGCATTGTGGGATGGGGAAGACATCCCTATGGTAAGGAATCAATATCTGCCAAGATGTACCTAAGAAGAAAGGGGAATTTAAATATATCATTTAAAATCGTAAGCATAAGCAGGAAAGACTCTACAAAACACACATTTTTAATATAAGCAATGCTGGAGATAATGATGATAGTACTTATTTGTAATCTCAGCCCTTGAGCAGCAAAGGCAGGAAGGCTACAAGCTCTAGGTTCCAAGAAAAAAACCAGTAATAATGGGCTAGAGCTGGAGCTCAATTGATGGAGCGCTTCACTAACACACATGAGGAAAATTGTGAATGTGATCAAGCTAACAGATTTATTTGCTGAGGACCAAATCTGAGAATCTTACCTCGCACTCATGACTTGAATTTTCATACATTACTAAGAATAAAGTGATACTTGTGTGTTATTTTTACACATGTCTCTCACTGCACTGATCACATACTTTAAGGAAATGATCCCAGGGACCAGGCAATTGACCTAAGAAATACTTCTCAGTCTTGTTCCCCTCATAAACAAGACCTAAGGTCCCTTGCATAAGAAGTATTTATATTTCTGCTCTTCTTTTTCTGTGTGGGCTACCTTCTGAGTGCTTTGATTGCAAGCATGTGTGAATACACACTATTTTTGCAGTGCTGGGATCCACCAGTCCAGGGCTAGATTCATGTTAGACAAACGTTCTAACAACTTAGCCACATCCCCAGCTCTGCCATCTGATTTCTATTCTTCCTGCACCTCTACTTTATGCATTTATCCCCTGTTGCCCAAACCACCTGCTGGAGCAGATACATCTCCCATTCTCTTCTCCTGCTTCCTGTCTTGCTTTAAAGATGATCATGAAGAGCTTTCAAAGCTGTTCTGGTTGCTTGAAAAGAGAGAGCCGCTGAGAAATCAGGTGACCATTTCCCTTGGCTAGTGATTGGCTGTATGGGAAAGAAAGATGAGACTTTCAGAAAACTGACTTTTATTGGTCAGTCCAGACATTATTCCACATGCTTCATGGGAATGACCCTCTCAATTCCACAGCAGCCCATAGTTCAGGTTTTATTCTTAGGTTGCACTTGCCTCCAAATTGAAACACTCTCTCCTGGAAGAAAACTCATTAAAACTCAGAAAGTTCTAAAAGGACGATCATTAAGACTCAATAAGTAAACAACACAAAGGTCTCAGGAAGTCCCTGAAACTTACCAGATTTATTCACAAGGTTTCTTTCTAAGGACTTCTGAGGAGAAGAGATTCTTTGACCTGTTGACCTGCCTACAAGTTGTACAGAGAGATAAACATTCCTGTGTTTGTGAGCTGTCATCTCTGCTAGGCTGGGCTTCCAGTCATGCAGATACCTTTGCATTGTTCCTGTTTTTGTAAGTAAACCCTCCTCATATTCCCATAAGTAACCCTTCTCCACACTCTTACAAGAAACTCCTGCCACATATTCCCATAAGTAACCCAAGTAAATCCATTGGTTCACCAAGTTGGGATTTGGTGGCCTCCTTTTGTGTTGGTCCCCTTTCTGGACCGAGCAGACATTCGTTCATGTCACCAAAATAGTACCACCCAACAGCCTCCTTTTTGTTACAGTCAAGAAACTGAACTTCAGAAAAGTTAGGCGCCAATCTGAACATGTTACTATAGTGGACAGCTACATTGGCTGATTCCAAATCTGAACTTACAGTGGGTGCTGTGGCATATGCCTATAGTCCAAGCATGTAAGATATAGAGGTGGGAGAATTAGGAGTTCAAAGCCAGCCTCAGCTACTTAGTGAGTTCTAGTGCAGCCTGAACTACATAAGATCACAAAACAAAAACTGATCAAACACAAAAAATGGTTTTAGATCTACTTAATTTACTGTGCGTGTGTGTGTGTGTGTGTGTGTGTGAGAGAGAGAGAGAGAGAGAGAGAGAGAGAGAGAGAGAGAGAGAGAGAGTATCATACAGGCAGGCTAGCCCCAAATTCACTATATAGCTGAGAATGACGTTGAACTCTTGATCTTCCTTCCTCTATCTCCCAAGTACTGGAATTTCAGGCATGCATCACCATGCTTAGCTCTCTTTTTCAGTTCTTTAAATGCATCAATTACAGTGCAATTACTTAGTGGATGGCATCCAGTGGATGGCAGCTTACACTGCATAACAAAACAGAGATGGCTATAGCTGTGTGCTAATGAGCAGGGTGGTAAAGCAGAAAAGAACATGCTAGAAATAAAAATAAAACTGGCCTTCAACAATCCATGGTAGGATGCCCATGGATCTAGACGTCAATCAATCTTGATACTATAATAAACAAGCTCCCTGGTCTTGACTCTCCAGAATAAAATGATTTAGCAAATAAACATCACACTCTCTTCCAATCCTGAAGAATCTATGTACTATAAAGAAACAAAACACATTAAAGTTATTTTCCAATTTTGATGTTTGGCAAATTGCTGAGGTGAATGAGGAAGAAGTGCATGTTAATGTTAAACAGTACAGCAATAATCGAACTAGAAATAAAATATTCACATATCAAAACTTAACCAGTTATTATTCAGCATGGAACGAATTTAGGATGTGCTTGTCTGTTTGTGTTACTACAACACTCTATCATAGACTGGGTGGCATAAATAGCAAAAATTCACTTATACTAGTTCTAGGGTTGCAGGAATACACATTTAAGGTCTCTCTGAAATCTTTTTCCTTGTCTTATCCACATCTTTATGTTCACTGACCTCTTCTTTTGTGTGTGTATGAGAAAAAGTGCAGTCTTTGACGTCTTTTCTTATGAGTGCACTGATATATAGGATCATGGTCCTGTCCTTGAGAGTTCTCTTAACTGTTATGAAGCCTTAAAGGCCAAGTTTCCAAACACAGCCCACTGGGAGTTAGGGCTTGTTGTATAACTATCTCCGGCAAATTCAAACTTTCCATGAAGGAGTTCAGGAAGTAAACAAAACTCATAAGTCTCAGGAAGCTCCTGGAACTTACAAGACTCACAAGGCTCCTCTACAAAATTACATAGTAATGAGTGCTCAGGAAAGGAGACTGTGATTGATTGAACCATCCGCAAGTTGTATAGGTGGTTCCAGGGATGAAACTTGTGAGCTACCACCCATGCTGGGTTGGAAGTTTCAGTCATCCATGCTCCTGTAATTAACTTCAATAAACTTGATGCTTTGCTAAACAAACTTGGGTAGCATTGTTGATTTGGTGTGTGATTTGTGTGATGTTGATTTGGTGTGTGATTTGTGTGATGTCAGCACCCTATCTGGGTGAACAGATTTTTTTCATGTCTCCTTGAAAAAAAAGAGTTTTATTATGAATTTTGAGACACAAATTTCAGCCTGTATTATCTTAGCATCCATGGGATGGGATACATTGGATCTGGATTGACAAATCTCTCCTAAGAAGGGAGAAGAAAATGCCCTAGTAACATTAGAAAGTCAAATAATAGAGCAGTGATTTCTAAAATTTTGGTGCTCACAGAAATCACACGGTGAGACTGATTAAACATGGAACTGAAGATTAAAATTATCTCCCAGATCACTTGTGACCAGAGCTAAAAATGGGAACATTTTGGTCATATACTTTCCACTGCCCATAAAAAAATTCTATAGCAATCCCTTAAGGGAACTACATTTTTTTCTGTCAATTACTTTTAAAATAAATTTATCATTTCAGTGACAAGGAGACACAAGTGGATGGTGTTCTCAACTGAATCCTGTCTGGAAGCAAGAGGACTTTCCTCAAATCTCTCTCAATACAAATGGATGCTATAATGTTAAAACAAACTAGCAAAACCATTATCCAAGGATTATGGATTATGGAGTTTTTCAAAATAAAGATAGGTTTGTTTCTTCCAAGATGTGTCAAGCAATTAGAACTGGGTCAACAAAACATCACCCAACCCAGATCCTTAGGGGGATTTGCTTGGATAGGGATGAGACATTTGTGATAAGCATAACTTTACCTTTTTAAAGAAAGGGCGCTTCTCCAAAGCTTGAGATGAGATGTTTTTGTCTTAAGTAGTTTAATCATTCTCCCGGGGCTTGTGTTTATACAATTAATGTGCTCAAAAACTCTATTAGTTTTTGTAGGCCAATAGGTTTTTATCTAAAAATAGGGATGTTAATGAAAACTGGATTTGATTTGAAAGTTCTGGGTTGGTGAGGCAGTTCAGAGGGGAGAGGTGCTCCTTGTCAAGCCTGGCCATTCCTAAAACTTAAATGGTGGAAGGAGAGGATCAGCTCTGAAAAGTTGTCCTCTGATCTCCACACATGTACCACGGCGCGCACACACGCACACACACACACACACACACACACACACACACACACACACACACACGTGTGTGTGTGCATACTCTAAATAAGTAAATGTATAATGTATGGTTTGAACAAGAGCAAATTTTTACTGTGTTTTGTTTATAGATTCGTTTTGCTTAGAGAAGCTTGAAGAAACACTTTGGGGTGAGTCCTTAAGGGGTCAGCTAGACACCGACTGTGAAAGACCAACCAGACTGTGGTAGTTAAACTTGAGTCTCATCTTGTCAGAATTCAGACCCACCTGGGAAACATTCAGGCATTTCTGGAGAGGTCTAACTGAGGGGGAAAGCTTCACTGGGAAGGAGGGAAGCACCATCCCATGGGGTCCTAGACTGATTGAGAGGCAGAAAGCAACTGAGCACCAGTACCATTTCTCTCTGCTTCCTGACCACAGATGCAACAAGATCGATGGCCTCACACTCCTTCTGCCATGCCTTCCCCGCTATGGTGGACTATAGCTTCGAATTGTAAGCCAAAACAAGCCTTTCCTTTTTCAAGTTTACAAAAAAAAAAAAAAAATACTTTTGATGGGTATTTTGTCATAGCAATGAAGAAAGCAGCTGATACAGATAGTGAGATTAAATATCTTCTGAAGGAAACTGGTGGCAAGGGGTATGTTCTGATGCTGTTAGCTTCGTAGAATCTGAGCTTACTCCCCCCTGTGCTACATCACTTCATGCTATCGTTTGCATCTGCAATGTCCATTTACTGTCCATCCACTAAGGCTTGACCTCCGTCCGTGGCACTATTGGGAGGTAATGGAACTTGAGAAGAGGTAGAACCAGTGAAGGAAGAAGTTAGGTTTTTTGGGGGAGATGAGCCTTTAATGGTAGCCTGAAGCCATGGTCCCTTCTTTTCCCCTTTCTTTGCTTCCTGATGACCACAAGTTGAAGACTTTCTCTATGCTCCCACCCTACTACAGGTCCAATAGTTATGGCATCAACTAACTATGGCCTGAAACCTCTGAAGCATCAGCCAACACAAACCTTTCCCCCCTTTTAAGTTAATTATCTCAGGCATTTTGTTACAGTCATTGGAAGTATCTCCAATGCATGTACGTACTAAGAGCTAAGACGGATGGCTATAATTGCCAGCAAAATGAAGAGACAGAATTGTGCTTAGAAATTATCATAGTAGATCATATTGCTTATTTTTAGTCAGTCTAGTAAGGTGTATGCTGTTGTCACCTTCCCAGGAGAGACACTTATATTCCTAAAGTACTGCTATTTAATTGAATTTAATCACTGAAACTAAAATATGTTCACAGTTTATGCTGATCTCCCATTGGTGGGGATTGGCCACCCAGATTTGTGATGTTTTATAGAGACCTACACTGAACCCCGTTATCTATTTTTACATCGGAACTGTCATACTGGATCACATCAATGGAAATACAGTTCAGAATCCAGTACATGTCAATCACCCCTAATGCTCTCAGGCAGCCCACAGACAAGTTTATGTATTTGATCTGAGCTACCATATCTCCCCTTCAAGGCATCTTTTCATCCATCTATCCATTTATTCAAAGAAGTTTCCATTCTACACTGAGTGAAACATAAAACCAGCCATCATCTCATGTGTCCCAACCCTTTATCACACCGTGTTTATATTAGAAGGGAAGGCAGAATGTATATATAACTATCCAGAAGTCCGGTGGGTAGTCCCAGGAGCCTTGTTTATGTCCTCGTCAATTTCTGTAGACTTGAATCATGTTTCCTTTGAATTTGGGGAGGGGTATAGTTTTTGCCCTGGGCCCAGCTGCAATGGATTCAACTGACCATTGCCTGAAATCTCTCAAGTGTCAGCCAGCACAGACCTTCTCTCCTTGTGGACTTAATTACCTCACACACTTCGTTACAGTGATTGAAAGCTGATTAATGCACTTAGCTCATTATGGATTGCCTGTCTAATTCCGCTCTCTGTTTCTTTCCCTGGAAGACGTGTGAACCATAGGATCTGTAACTGGCAGGAAATCATTAAAGATCCACTGTTTCTTAGTATCAAAGAAATCTGGGATCAAAGAGACCCAGATCCTCCAATGACTTCCTTCATCACTCTTTCAGCCTTGTCTGCATCCAAACCAAAGGGGCTCCAAACATCATCATGCAGATGGATGTCCATTGCATTCACCGGGTCCTTGGGATCCAACCACTGGCTATCCATTGGCAGTGCAGCAGCACGCATGTTAGAGATCCAGCTCCAGATAAACATTATTTGTCACGACTGTACTCCTTTCCCAGGTGTTCCCAAATTAAAAAAAAAAAAACCCACAAGCAATAATATTTGACATAAATGAATGCATTAGGTTATGGCTCCTCTAACTGCTATTTTTCTCTCCCAGAAATCAGGCCGCACCCCACCGTGCAGTCTCCTTCCCTCTAGGTGTTGTGTCCTTGAAGCCTTCACAGAGTTCTTCCTCTCCTCGTTAGAGCTGTGAGCAAGACCAGCTTCTCCCTGATACTTGGGCCTGGATTAGAATTCTGCTCTCTTGTGTGTGGCCTTCCTCCTCATCAGGGTCCACACAGGCTAGCTCACATGGAATCTTCCCCTGGCCTCTCTGAAAACCTGTGAGAATCATGAACCTCTCTTTGATTTTGAGATTTGAAGGCTGTCAGTTAAAGGCCCCATATTGCTACCTATGGCTATGATGCTTTTGCTCCTGCTGGCCTCCTTCCTTAAGGTCTTGTCATAGCTGCCTATGGATATGAGTCTGCAAACCACTTACCAAAGCTCTCATGAAAGTTAATTGCATGCCAGCTCCTTTCTGCAAAACTGGAGGAATTTCTTTCAGGGTGTACATGGAATTCCAGTTTCGATCACGAAGAGACAACAGAGGCAGTAACAATTGAGCCATAATCTGTGTTTTGTGCTTAGGGTATGAGTGTGGCTATATCAGTGGTTGAGCACATAACCAGGCCTTGGGTTCTGTCCTTAGCACTGGGAAAAGCCGGGAAGGACTGGGGGGAGGTAGGGAGAGAGGGAGGGAAGGAAGGCAAAAAGGAGCAAAGAAGGAAGGACAATAATGGAAGGGAAGAAATGGAAAGGAAAGGATATAGTAATTGATAATACTTTACCAAGCAGGACAGAGAGCAAATGAATAGGCAGATTCCTTGAACCATGACTGAGAGAAGCCCAATCATTCAGGAACCTACAGAAATATGGGAATTTGTTAAGAGACAGTGTGCTCTACCAAAGACACCATAGTGAGAATGAATAGAGAAGCCGTGGGCTAGAAGAAAATACTGACCAATGGTATTACATACCTGTGACTCAGGCACTCTGGAGCTTCAGGGGGACTGTGAGTTCAGGGCTAGCCTGGGCTACATAGTAAAACCCCCATTTCAAAACAGCAGTGAAGTCCTCAGAGAAAAGTCAAACAACAACCCCAATCCCACTCTAAGAACAGTAAACTTGGTCTGTGAGGCTTCCATGGTTGGTGCTCCCGTTGGCCTTCCTCAAGTTCAGCTGCACAAAACTGTGGGTCCGAGGTCCTTATTCACCCAGCTCTTCTCTCACAGGTGAAAGATGCTGCAGGACTGAATGGTTAAAATCTTTAAGTGGAGTAGCTGTAAGCTCAGAGCAGATCCAACAGAGGTCTGTGGGTTTCTTTTTGAAGTAATATTCTTCAGACTTTGAAATTTTCACACATTTATAGAACGTATATTAATCGTATCCTCCTACCCCATCTCACTCCCAGCTTCATAAATTCTCTCTCTCTCTTTAAATTGTTATCGGTAAGCCCCTGAGTCTAATTAGCACTGTCCATGTGCAGATATGTGTGTGTGCCCATCCACTGGGGTAGGGGCAACCTACCAGTGGCCTCCTGCCCAAAGCAGAGCGATTTTCCTTCTCTCATCACCCAGCAATTACCAAGAGCTCCTCAGATATAGGTGTGGCCTCGTGTGCCCTCCCCGACTCATGCTGAAATGTTTATTGGCTTGATCTTTCGTTGGCTTTGTGCAAGTAAGCACAGGGGTTGTAAGAAACCAGCATTGCAATCCATGGGCTCCTACACTCTTTCTGCCTCCTCTCCCACACAGTTCCTTGAGCCGTAGATAGATAGTGGGGCCTGGATGTGGATGACTCACCCACAACTGAGCACTCAGGCTTCCTTGTATTCCTTTAACACAATGCAGTTCGTCAAAGGCTCGAAGACAGGGATTTGTATTCTCTGCCACCATCCCACCCTCCTTAGGACTGACCAGATTCCATTCTGAGTGAGTCTAAGTGCTTAAAAAAATGTGTTTGTATTCATTTGAAAGGCCATTCATTCTGTTCCTGCCCTGTGAACCGATGGGACAACTCTGTGTCATGGCTGCTACCTTGGGGATGGGCTGGATCCTCGGAGCTGTAAAGCCCTTTATGGCTGTGGCCAAGAATTCACTTTCTTTGTGTTGACTTCACTCTCAAATCTTACCTCTAGCCGATTCCACTCAATGCTCCTTAGAGTTCCCAGAACTGCTTTTTCGGTCTGTCTGTCTCTCGTCTGTCCACCCATCTCATTCTCTGTCTCTCAGTGTGTATGTGTGATATGCATGTCTTTATGTAAGTGTACACAGAATGCAGGAGCGTGTGCATGCATGTACTTGTGCCGGGAGAGGGGGGTCAGAGGTCAACATCGAGTATCCTCCATCAGTTTCCACCTTATTTTTTAAGACAGCTTCTCTCATTGAACTTGGAACTCCCCAGCTCAGCTACACTGGCTGCCTAGTGGGATACAGAAATCCACCTGTCTCTGCCATCCCACTCCCATTTTGGTGTTAGTGTGTGTCACTGTACCTAACTTCTCATGTGGATTCTGAGGATTTAACTTTTAAGTGTGTGTTTGACCTTGGTTTCCCCCACTTGCCCCTAAGATGACTTCTTTCACTGTTCTTTTTTTTTTTTTTTTGGAAGGGGGGTTGGTGAGATGGGGTCTCTTGCTCTCTAGCCCGCTCTGACCATGTACTCACATTTTCTGTCTCAGAATCCTGAGTGCCAGCATTACAAGTGTAATATATCATTACCAGCCATAGCATATCCTACCAATGTATCATACCAACATATCAGTTGTTTGTTTGGCTTTGAATCATGCCAGCCTCTCAAGAGTGGGGAACACAGGCATTCGTCTCCAAAGCTCACCTAATTTTACGTATCTTATTACTGGCTTCCCGGTTCTGATTCCTATTTTAATTTTTAATCTTAATTCAATTTTACACGATTAGGTATTTTTTTGCTTGCGTGTATTGGCGTGCAGCAATGGTGTGCCTGCAGAAGCCAGAATCATGAGTCAGATGCCCAAGAACCGGAGTCAGTGGCATGCCGCCATTGAACCTGGGTCCTTTGGAAAGGCGGCCAACACTCTTAACCACTGAGCTGTTTCTCCGGCTCCTTTGAGTCTTTTAAAAATTATTTTAATTCGGATGGATGTTATATTATTTATTTATTGTGTATGGAGTTGGGGAGGGCACAGGGTGTGGGACTTGTGGGAAGGTCAGAGGAAATCTTTCAGGAGTCAGTTCTTTCCTCCCACCACGTGAGTCCTGGGATTGAACTCAGGTCATCAGGCTTGGTGACAAGGGCCTTCACCTGCTGAGCAACCTCACCGGCCGCCTCCTGGTTCTGTTTGTTGTTGTTGTTGTTGTTTTGTTTTGTTTTAAGCCACGAGGAAAGTCAATACTGGGTCCTCACAATGAGGATATTAGATAATTAGTTGGAAGCAGGTACTTCACATCAATGTTGGTATTGTATATTGGCTTAAGCAGTGTGTGTGTGTGTGTGTGTGTGTGTGTGTGTGTGTGTGTGTGTCCATTTTTACCCCTATTTAACACAAAAATCCCCGCCTCAGGATGGAATGTGCCGTTTTCTTAATAGCTTTCCTATCATGCGCAGATCAGCACAGCCCAAGGCTTTCAGCTTTGCTCTTCCCTTCTCCAGGGAGCCCCTCCTCTCAGGTGTTTATCTGGCAACAGAGCTCATTAATATGGTAAGGCATTCTGGTTTTCAGCAGCTCCTCAGAACCAAACATGCCATTATTGAATGGAAGCTTCAGTCCTGTGTGTGTGTGTGTGTGTGTGTGTGTGTGTGTGTGTGTGTGTGTGCATGTGTGTTTCTTTTTCCCTGCAAACAATCAAGCCATGGAACAAGGGTACAGCAGACAAAGCCTGCCCCCCTCCACTTGGGCAATGAAAGGCATGTGCTCTCTTCCATGAATAGACAGAAATGTCACCGGATCTCAGCAAGGCTGACTCAGGCCTCCCGTGAGGAGGAGGGAGACCCACTGAATCCCCACCCCTGCCCCATTTGAGGCTGGCAGACAGTTCAGCCCCCGTGGCTCTCTCTTGTGCTGTCGGTTCTGCTGATTTGCCTTCAAGGTGGTCATTCAGAGGGAGCGAGAAGAAAAGGCCACTCTTGTCATTTCAGACAGGGACTCTGCGGTGGCTCTCTCCAGCTCCGGCTTCTTCTCCTCTTAGCCCAGGGGCTTTACGAAAAGGATTGCATGCCCTCCGATGGTGCGTCAATTTTTTTTTTTGTTTGTTTCCATTAAGAGGGACCCTCTTGAAGACAGATAATAACCTCTTCCCCTCAAAATAAGTGACAAGCAGAGGCGCAGTTCGATGGGGCTGTGGCTGGCTCTGCGTCAGAAAATTCCATTTCCCTCCCTGCATCGACTCCGTCAATCATGTGTTTAACCTTATTGACAGTCGGCCCTCTCTCCCGCTGCCTGACCCAACTCTTCCGTTGTCACTTCATTCCAAGCTATTTGCATTCCGGCTGGAAAATCTTTAAAACCAGCCACCTCCCCCTCCCTAACCCCCTCCCCATTCTGGGACAATGGGATGGAGGCCCTGTCTCTCAACCATGTGCAAACAGTTGCGTTTATTATCATCTTGGGAGACTTAGAATCAGAGAGGCTTATGTCACTTGCTTTGGGGAAATAGAGACACTGAGTGCGGCAGGAGAGGGCACAGAGGGCAGCATCAGGACTGACGTGAGAGAGGCCAGTTGGCAAAACCGCTGGCTCCCTCATCGCTAAAACTACCTGTGAAGGACGGAGTGCGGGCGGTGGTCTCTACATCTGGCAGAAGACGGGTGCTATATGAATGATTTGTAAAGTGTCAGGATTGTTGAGCGTTAGGGTCTTTGAACATCAGACATTTTCCAGCTATCTGAGCTGCTTCAACCCTTGGGACTGTCTTTCCTTAACTACCTGCCTTTATTTTTTTACCACTGTCTGTGTATCCCTGGATCCATCTTTTGTCCTACGACAGAAGCCAGAAATCTCAACCGGTGCCCTCTGAAGGCTGATCCACACCAATAGCACTGAGCAGGGAGCAGAGCAGAGTACTGGGTGTGGTTATAGGTTTGGGGCCAGTGAGATGGCTCAGAGGGTGAGGCCCTTGTTATGAAACTCGACTACTTGAGTTCAATCCCCAGAACACCCATGATGGAAGGGGACAACCAAACGCTCATACTGTGGCATAGCACATGTCCATATAACACATATGCACTACACACACACACACACACACACACACACACACACACACACACTAAAATAAGCCACCCAGAAGAGTGAGACATTGTAATCCAGATGCCTCCCATTTTGTAACGAATCATACCCAAACTCTCTTCAGGGTCAGGTCATCAATCAAAATAAGACACTTACTCTTATTGCAATGTTCTCAACCTTGTTAGATGTTCACCAAAGCTGGTTTTTTGTGAATGGCTCCGATTTAACATTAATTTAGACCACAGACAAGTGCACACCTGTGCTCACTAAGTACCTTTCTCAAGTCAAGCTAGTGGTCCATGCCTGTAATGCCAGTATTTGGGAGGTAGAGGCAGGAGGATCAGGAGTTCAAAGAGTTTTATGTATGTGTGATCTCTGCAAACACCATGGCGAGCAGAGGCAAGAAGGAAGTCTAGGTTAGCACGACTTAGCTGGTGTTGGTTCAAACTTCCAAACTTCCAGAATCTGACACCATGAAGTTTATTTTAAGCATATTAAAGTACAGTACAATCTGGAAAAAAGTTTCCTGGTGTAACACAATCTCACATGCAAAGGCATGATTACATCAAAAGTCTTTCAAAGTACATGATGCTTATTTCATGAAGATGAACTCTATAGATGACATTTGTCATCTTAAGGGTCTGGGAGAGGATCTGGTATGGTCTTGGTCATACAGACAGCACAAAGGTCACCAGGCTATTAACTACATCCCATCCTGATTGTAAGGGTCTGGGGGGCGGGGCAGGTGTGGCCTCAGTCATATAGATAGTACAGAGGTCACCAGGTTATTAACTACATCCATCCCCAGACTTCTGGGCAGAAAACAGGTTATACATCTCTTTCTTGAAGAGACAACCCCCTGTGTTGGACATTCGTGGTTTTCCTGGTGCTAACCTGTGAGTACAAGGACTCTATGCCCTCTATAGTTTTAGACCAGGTGGGCATGATGCCTTGTCTCAAAAATTCCAAAGCAAACCAAACCAGTCAGGTCCCCCCTGCCTTTTGTCCCCAGAGCACAGGGGTTATAGACACACACGAGGCCATGCCTATAATTTGCCTGGAAGAAATGAAGACAGTCTAAAGGGACAATGGTGTTTTTCAGTTTGACTGTGAGACCATTATTGGACCCCCAACCTCCCCAAATGGGAATTTTCCCAAGAACCTCTTGCTGAGATGAGCAAAAGGCTCCATCCAGAGGGGTACCTTGTCTCTGGAAGAGAGTTATAACTTCTCATATCTCCTTCCAGGACAAAATTGAAGCTCAGACAATGATGGGTCAATGGTGGGTGGGACCATGCCTTGACCAGGACTGCTTAAATGAGAATATCTCTGGCCCTCCATTTAAACTGAAATATCACCTTAGAACCCTTTGTCCCTTTGAACAATGTGGCCACATTGAATATTTGGCTTCTTACTATTAAGCAGTTTTAGCTGACTTCTGGAGGATGAGTGGCCAAACCTGATGTTTTGGGGCGTAGACTATGACTCCAAGCTTGGGGTAATGTGTCCAGCTTTTTATATGGGTGCTGGGAATTCAAACTCAGGTGTCCATACTTACATATTAATTATTTCTTCTTACACACTGAGCCATCTCCCTAGGCCCTCCATCAGAAGTTTCAAACACTGTTTTCTTTTCTGCTGTGTGCCATGGTAGTGTCCTTTGTGACACTGGATGTCACACAAGACATCAGAATCTTGTCACCCTGGATAGCTGAGTGACTACACGGAACCAACCTTGGGGGACCAGAAATTGTATGAGGCTGCTGTGTGAGTTAGAAATACATTTTTATTTCCTTATATTGGTTTGTGTTTAGATCTTATTGGTGCCAAGCCTATATTCACTTGTGCAATATCTTCAAAAGTGTTCTTTGAGGGGATGGAGAGATGGTCCAGAGGTTAAGAGTGCTTACTGCTCTTACAGAGTACTCAGGTCTAGTTCCCCAGCACCCAGGTCAGGTGATTCACACCACTACCTGTCCTTCTAACTGCAGGGTATCCATCTTCTGAACTACTCGGATACCAGGCACACAAACACACACACACACACACACACACACACACACACACACACACACGGTACACACATATGCTATTCTCTCTCTCTCTCTCTCTCTCTCTCTCTCTCTCTCTCTCTCTCACACACACACACACACACACACACACACACAGATAAATAAATCTTTTGAATTTTTGATTAGAAATGTAAAATAATAAATGGAAGCCAAAAACAACAGAAATAACTGAGAAAAATCTGATCACTAAATGACTTTGATTTTCTTATTCTAAACCCACAATTTCCTCATGTCAAAGCTACTCAAAACTTAGGCGAAACAACAGGGCCTAGTGGTCTAGCTTTCTAATCCCCATCCCTCTGGAGTGGAAGGCTGAGGAGAGAAGATCATAAGTTCAAGGCCTTCCTGTGCTATGGAGTAAGTTCAGGCTAGTCTGGACAACTTAGTGAGGCAATGTCTCGAAGTTAGATCGTCACAGGAGGGCCTGGGGTGTGGCTCAGTGGTGGCATGTTTGCCTAGAATGCACAGTCCTGGATTCAATCATGGGCACTACAGAGACAAAGAACAAAACAGGAATGAATAAGCGAACAAATGTTCAGACTTAACTCTTCCAGTCCCCACTGATGACCCCAGGATTATGAAAAATCATTTTTTTCTCTAAGAGCAGTCACTCAGACATGGTATAATCTGTCTTTGCTGACTTCACTGAGGCAATCTCTGTTCCAGACACCAGTATTTTCTTTCCTATCCATTTACAGGGGTTTATTCTCCCCAGACACTCTATCACCTTATTTTCCAAAGAGCTGGCAGAAATGTATTCAAAATATGTTAGAACTCTCCTACTTGATAAATAGATTAAGGAGCTAGATGCATGACTCTGTAAAAGAGCCCTTGCCTGGAATCCCCCAGTGAGGGACTGGGGTGTGGCTCAGTGGTAGAGCCCCTGCCTAAACCCCCCAGTGAGGGACTGGGGTGTGGCTCAGTGGTAGAGTCCCTGCCTAGAATCCCCCAGTGAGGAGCTGGGGTGTGGCTCAGCTGTAGAGTCCCTGCCTAGAATCCCCACAGTGAGGAGCTGGGGTGTGGCTCAGTGGTAGAGCCCTTTCCTAGAATCCTCCAGTGAGGGGCTGGGACATGGCTCAGTGGTACAGCACTTGTCTGGCATGCGCAGGGTCCTAAGTTCAATTCTCAGCACCAAAACAAACAAAACAAAACAAGACAAGATTAAAGGATTTAAAAAACGAACCAATGAGAATGTCAATTTGTAATTAAAGAGTTCAAGTTCTTATGAAGTACTTTACACTTTAATTAAATGGCGTGCAAATAATAAAATTTACTTGGGGACAAAAATTAAAGATCAACCTTTCTGATGGCACTGGGGGAGCAACCCAAAGCTGGCAGATATTGAATTTTCTTGAAGTTACTCAACTCACGAGCTAAAGAAACTTCAGATCTGGGCATGTACAACATTTTCCCCCTGGGGCTCCCCATTGCCTAGAAGACCAACAAACACAGCCAGTGTTGTTAGTGTGAGGTGTCAGAATTTGAGACTTAACAGAAAGCTCAAAATGTGAGAAACGACACCAAAAGGAAGGCTATACAGAAAGTGACAGCCTCAGCTCTTCCTGTGTTCTAGTTTCATTCTTTTAATGTGACAGATACCGTGACCAAAAAGCAAATTACAGGACGAAAGGTTATTTGGTTTACATTTCTAAGTCATGGTCACTCACCAAGGGAAGTTAGAGCAGGGACTCAATCAGCAACAGGGAGGCGTGAACCATGGGAGAACAGTGCTTGCTGGCTTGTCCACTGGCTCACCCTTAGCTATTTGTCTTACACAAACCAAGACCACCTGCCTGGGAAATGATGCCACTCACAACAGGCCAGGACCTCCTCTATCTGTTAGTAATCAAGACCATCTCTCATATATAGCCCACTGGCCAATTTGATCCGGACAATCTCTCAGTTGAGACTGTCTTCTCAGGTGAGTTTAGGTTGTGACAAGTTGACAGTTAAAGGTAATGAGGGGACCATGTAAGTTTCCTTCAAATACTTGGCTGATACGTACATTATACTTATGTTGAATGAATAAAAAGACCTTCAGCATAAAGCAGCAGTTGGTAAGTTGTTGTGAAAACATTTCAGGGAAACTCGAGCTAGATTCTCAGTTGTGAGACTGGAGAGAGGACTCAGCACTTAAGAGCACTTGTTAGAGGACTCAAGTTCACAACACCCATGTCAGGCAGTTCACAACCACCTGTAACTCCAGCTCCAGGGGATCTCATGACATCTTCTGGCCTTTGTGGGCACCTGTATACACATGCCATACAATTATACAAATGCATATACATACACATAAATTAAATAAGAGTAAATATTTTAAAAAACTAAACAAAACAAAGAAACAAACAAAAATCTCAGTTGTGACTTGCCAAGAGGTGAGTGAGACTTTATTTTCCTAATTTACTAAGGTTTGATTCTACGTCCTGCTTATCTTTAACTGTCAACTTGACATAACCTAGACTTATCTGGGAAGAGAATTTCCTGGCTCAGATTGGCCCATGGGCATGTTTGTAGATGGATTTTCTTGATTATTAATTGATGTAGTAGAGCCTTGCCCACTGTGGAGGCATCATTCCCTAGGCGGGTGATCCTGAACTGTATAGGAAAGTGAGCTAAGTACAGAGCTGTCTGTTAGCCAGCAAGTTGCAGCCTCCATGGAGCCAGTCATACTACTTCAGTTATGAAATGAGTTTTTTGGTTAGAGGCAATGCTGTGGTGAACAGGAAGCTGGCCAGTCTTCAAGTTCCTGACTTGACTTCCCTGTTATTGACTGTGACCTGGAATTGTCTGCCCCCAAAAAACCTTTCTCCTTCAAAGTAGCTTTTGGTCAGGGTATTTTATAATGGCATAGAAATGGAACTAGGATTTACTGAGACCAAAAGAAGTCAAACAGGCATACCCTACTAAAAGATGAAATAAAACATTGACATTGCATTAGCCTGCAATGAAATCATTCATTAGAGCAAAAAAAGCAAGTCATCAATGAAAACAGCAGAATTTTGTGTCTGCATTGTAACTCCCACAGTGTTTAGTCGGTACACAATAAACAATTACTGGACATGGAGAGAACAATAAAATACACTCTACAGTTGAGAGAAAAATCAATCAATAGATGAAGACCAAAGATAGTCTCAGTGTTGTAATCAACAAACAAAGGATTTCCAGAAGTATACAGTCAATGGCATAAAGGAAAAGATGAAGGCAACTGAGCAGAATTGGACCATTTTCAGAGAAAAGAAACTATTGAAAAATAAAATTTAAGCCCTAGAACTTAAAAAAATCATAATGTTTAAAATATCAGTTTTACTGAAAGAACTGAATAACATCAGATGCAACAAAAGAAAGTTATTGCGACTTTGGAAGAAGACATAATATTGGAAGAAACCTGAAGAAAAAAATTCAATCTATGTATTATAACATACATAATTAAGGTCCTAGAAGAAGAGAATAGAGATTAAAGGCTTAAAAAATATTGGACAAAATTACTGGGCATTTTAGTATGACTCCTAATTGGCCCTAATAATAAAAACACAGAGCCAGATATCGGGGTAAATGCTGAAAGATCAGAGAGACAAAGGAACAAGCCACAGCCACCTCTTACCTTGCCAACTCGTCAGCCTGAAAGGGACCAAGCTCCTGTCTCCTCCTGCCTTGTATTCCTCTCTCTGCCCAGCCATATCACTTCCTGTCTCCACCCACCTAGTCCTGGGATTAAAGGCATGGGTCTCCACCACCTGGCTGTTTCTCTTTTAGACTGGATCAATCTCCTGTAGCCCAGAGTGGCCTTGAACTCCTGATCTTCTTTCTTCCTCTTCCCAAGTGCTGGGATTAAAGGTGTGTGCCGCCACTGCCTGGCCTCTATGGTTAGCTAGTGGCTAGCTCCATATTCTGATCTCCAGGCAAGTTTTATTTGTTAGAGCACAAACAAAATATCACCACAGGATGTAAAGGATTGTTATAAATTCAAGATCAGCATGGGCTACATTGTGAGATACAGTCTCAAAAAACAGCAAATACTGAAAAATTAAATCAAAAGCAACTTAAGGGTACATCACTACGATCGTGCTGTGGGAAACTAAAGATAAAAAGGATGTTCCAAAGCATCCAAAGAGAAGCAACATATATATAGAGGAACAATGACAGTCAGGAGACAATGGAACTATCTACCCAAAGTTCTACACCTTTTAAAATTATTCTGCAAATAGGAAAAACAAAATAATGTCATCCCAGACTAAGAAAAAAAATGAGAGAATCTATGGTCAGCAGACTTGAATGAAAATAGACACCCCAAAAGTTTTTCTTCTGGTTGTGAGTTCACTGATTTCCTATTGTGTCTTATTTTAGCACATGGTTTGGAAGGGATTTGAGTCTACCATTGTGGGAGAAGCCAAGTTTGGACCCTGTTCTGTCCATAGGAATAGTAATGTATTGTGACAGATGTTTTCATGGTGGGAAACCAGGAAGTAAAGAAATCAGGTTGAAATCAGCATTAGGTATACCCTTCAAATTCCCCTCAGTGACCTATTTCCACCATCCAAACATTGACTTCCCAATGATTCTGCAAGCATTCCAGATAGCACAACCAAGTGGGGACTGAGTGTTCAAAATATGAATGGGGTGGAGTGTGTCTCAGATTCACACTGGAGCAGGGTGGAAGTTAATGAAACCAGAGTCTCAGATCTGTATAAAGGAATACAGAGCATCCTATCTGATATACACAGTTAATCTTCAACCATATAGATGATGTATCTGAGAATTTCCTTGCTCTCTGAGTTTACCTGAAACTGTAAAATCACTGTAAAAGTTGGTTGTGAAAAATATTTTAGCTACATGATGCACACATTGCTAGGCGTGTTATGTACTCTTTTTTTCTTCCTGTGACAAAACACCTGAGAACCACAGCTAAAGAGTGGAAGGGTTTGCTTTGGCTCACAGTTCAAAGGTACAGTTTATCATGTTGGAGAAGGTGTGGCGGCAGGAGCCTGATGAAGTTGACCACATTTCATCCATAGTCAGGAAGCAGAGAGAGATGGATGCTGATGCTCAGCTCACTTTATCTTTTGCGTATAGTCCAGGACCCCAGTCCATGGGATGCTGCCACTCATATTCAGGGTGTATCTTCCCATCTCAATTAGCCTAATCTAAAACCTCCCTCACAGTTGTACTAGGAGATTTGTTTCTTAGGTGATTTTTCAGTCAGGTTGATGATGTCAAGCATCATACCAAGTGAGACTGAACAAGACAGCATTGTCTTATTGTTTGAGGTTTTGAAATGCAAACAAGTCATAACACCGCACCAGCAGTTTGGGAACAGAGAGGGAACAGAAGTAGGGCTAGGCTACAGAGTCTCCAAGCCTGTTCCTCAGTGGAATACTTCCCTCACCAAAGCTCCACCTCCTAAAGGCTCTGTAAGCTCCTCAAACA
Organism: Peromyscus eremicus; assembly: GCF_949786415.1. Classification (NCBI taxonomy): domain Eukaryota; kingdom Metazoa; phylum Chordata; class Mammalia; order Rodentia; family Cricetidae; genus Peromyscus; species Peromyscus eremicus. The sequence continues at coordinate 23,131,415 of NC_081438.1, read as the reverse complement.
ACACTATTCAATAGGTACCAAAATTCAAACACGTAAGCCTGTGGGAGACAGTTCACATTCGAACCTCAATATGCCTGTTGGTCTTAAGGCAACCTACCTGGGATGGGTTTTTCTGAGAACACATACCCTGCTATGGATGCTGCAGTCAAGTATGATTCAAAGCATATTGGCCATGAGTTCAGTGCATGTGTATCAAGAAGACATACTCACGGAAATGTGTTTAGACAGAAATACACCTGGAACAAGATTACATTTTGGAAATTTTATGATTAGAGCCTTGTATTTTCTTCAAGAATAGAGTTTGCTATCATTTGCTGATTCAGTGTCTGTAAAGACTTTATAGGGTATTATGGTGAATGCTTAAGAGGTTGCTGTGTTTGCTGTTCTAGTTTCCTTTCTCTTGCTGTAAAATAATAAATAATACAATGATAAACCAAAATAACAAAAGTCAAATTGAGGGAGAAATTTGTTTTTTTTTTTTTTCTTTTCAGCTCTCCAGGTTTAGAGTCCACTGCTGCGGGGAAATCACAGTGGTCACAGCTTGAGACAGTGCTTGCGTAGTACACACAGTCAAGAGCAAAGAGAAATGAATACATGCATGCTCAGTTGCTTGTTAATACTTCGCTTGCCTTCTCCACTCTCACACAGTTCAGGAGACCCTGAATAAGGAATGGTGTCACCCACTCTGGGCTGGGTCTTCTTATACCAATTAGCTTCGTTAAGACAAATCCCTATAGATGTGCCAACAGGCTAACGCAATTTAGACAATCCGTCATTGAGACTTTTGTCCCAGTTGATTACAGGTTGTGTCAAATTGACAATTAAAGCTAGCTATTACATGCAGCAAAATAGAAATGTCTAATTATTCTCTGTAAATCCTCTAAGGATTTATGACTATTTGGGGCTTTAAAATGTGAATACTGCTTTATAAAGTCTATAGATGTAAAATATATAATAGTGACAATACTCAAATGCTGGAGCAGTGATACAGAAGTTGTCTGATTCTAATGCTTCGTATGAAGACATAAAACAAGAGAAAACCTAAGCGTTCCCAGAACACACACTACAAATGAAAAGTTGAGAACCTGGGGATCACTGCACAACCTGCAGGCAGTTCAACAGGTTGGAGAGTGTCCTCTTCCAGACTACTCATTCAGCTGGTCTTAGCCTCTTCTAAGCAGTTTACCTTGTCTGAGAGTTTCTCTTAGAAGGTCTTACTAGAATCTTATCTATGCTTGGGGAGGGAGGGGGCTTAGTGAATCTGGTCATTTTCAGGAACTTCCTGAAGCTAATTTGAATTGTTTATTTCTTGAACTTAATGAGATTTCTTGGGTGGATGGAATGGTTCACCTCTCCTTAGAACATCCTACTGTTTTACACACCTGTAAAAAGCCTGTCTTAAAATATCATTTTGTCCCCTTTAATACCCAACATGTGAAGGAGTTTCCCTCTAAGAGGGAAGATTTTAATCTCAAAGGAAATTGCTACAAACACTGCTCACTGGTTCATGTCCCCGTATCCTTCTTACACAGCCCTAGACTACCTGCCTAGAAAATGGTGCCACCCACAGTGGGCTGAGCCGTTCTACATCAATTAAAAATCAACAGTCCCTCAGGGACATGCCCACAGGTTATTCTGCCATGGACAATCCCTCAATTGAGACTCCTTTCTCACATGGTCCTAGGTTGTTTCAAATTGACAATTAAAGCTAACTGAGATAGGAAGAAAGAGTTATTTTGGCTCATGGTTTCTGTGGACTGGAGTCCATCACAGTGAGAAAGACAGGGAATAACTCTGCCCATGATGGTAGGAGCCTGAGGCCACAGTTATTTATATAGTACAGAATCAAGAAGCAGACAATAGTTAAAACCAGGAGTGAGTATAGTCTTCGAATATCCATCTCTAGTGACCTACTGCTACCAGCTAGGACCCTCTAATAAGGGCTCCTACTGGCTTCAAAATAGTGCTACACAATGGGAACTGGGTGTTTAAAACATGAATCTATGGGAGACAGTTCAGATTCAAACCACCACTGGGTTAACAACAACAAAAGGATGAGTAAGTAAATAAACAACTATTTCAGAAAAACTGTGGTCCAGTGTGGGATGCGGATGTAGTCCCTGAGGGACTGTTGATTTTTAATTGATGTAGAATGGCCCATAATTGCCATAATGCTTGACTGGTATGCACAATGCCCTGTGGTCCATCCTCAGTACCACATAAAACAGACATGGTGGTTTACACATGACTCCCAGCACTCAGGAGCTGGAGGCGGAATGTCACTCAGGTGTGGTATTTGCAATGCTTTCTCTTGATGTACAATGATTGTCCAGAACACAAACACATGGCTTAAATATGCTAGTGTGGAGCCTGGTATACACTGTTCACTGGAATTTTTAAGAGAAAACAGACTGTTGGTTAAGTGGCGGTATTTGTGGCTGGCTGCCGCCGTGGCGGCCATGTTGCCGGAGGAGAGTGCTGGTCGGAAGAATCACAAGCCATGGTTACCTTTCTAGAGCTTTATTGGGGGAGAGAGGGAGAGAGAGAGAGGGAGAGAGAGAGAGAGAGAGAGAGAGAGAGAGAGAGGGAGGGAGGGAGGGAGGGAGGGAGAGAGAGAGAGAGAGAGAGAGAGAGAGAGAGAGAGAGAGAGAGAGAGAGAACAGACGGAAGGAAGGAGCAGAAAGAGAAGAGGAACGCACAGAGGGCCCACCCGCTTTTTAGGCTGGGACGCCTTTGCAGGCTGATGACGTAATTAAGGACAGAATCCTTACACAGACTCTTTGCTTAACGTGTTTCAGAGAAGATAAAATATGAACCTGGTTTGCTAGTGGCCTTCAGTACCTGTTTGATGGGTAAGAGCATAAAAAAGCAAGACTGAAATAATGAGTTTCTGAAAATTTTTCACTATATTCCTTATTTATTTTTTTCAGTTTGTGTGTGCATGTGTGTGTGTGTGTGTGTGTGCGCGCGCGCGCGCGCGCGCGCGCGTCTCTCTCTCTCTGTATGTGTGTGTGTGTAAATAATTTGTAAGAGCTTTCTTTCTCTTTCTACTTTGTAGGTCCAAGAAATCAAACTCAGATCCTCTGGCTTGGTGGCAAGTGACTTTACCCACTAAGCCATTTTACTGTCTCCCCAAAGTATAGTTTTGATACCATGATTTTTAGCCAGTGGATCCAAGCATACTTAGTATCTTATGAGTTGTCTTTTCAGTTATTCAAGCAAAAGATTTCTCTATATATCAACATCTATGATGTATATATCCCTGTTTTGTTTCTATCATTTGCAACTGGTAGACACACAGCAAACAAATCATTCTCCAAATGATCAAAATCAATTGAAACACAGCACAACCATTGAATGAGCTTGTTTATAAATTTGAGCCCACTTCATTCATCCATGAGAAATCCTTGCAAACTCATAAACCACAAATTATTACAGAGAACTGGCTTCAACATTTACAATTGATGGATATCCTTCATAAAACACTGTGCCCTCCGGTTTTCACATAACATATTATGAAGCTCCCAGAGGATGTGCTCAAAACCAACAAAGTTTCCTTCTAGCTGTTGTCCTTAATAGTATCTTTTTAATTATTATAAATTATGGATATTGGTGTGGGGGTGTATGCACATGAATACAGGTACCCACAGAAATCAGAAGAAGGCATTGGATCCCCTAGAGCTGGAGTTATAAGTGACTGTGAGTCACCCAGTGTGGTTTCTGGGAACTGACAGTCCTCTGCAAGAACAGTACACATTCTTAATCACCGATCCATCTCTTTATCCACTGGCTATTGTCCTTAGAAATTGTCTTTGCTTTTGTCTTAGAAGAGGCAATGTCTATCTCTTTGGGTCTATGTGTAGTGATCTTTATCACATTCTTTCTCACTTCTTAGAAACCATAACTACTTATATACATTTAAACTAAAGCAAGGTTGATTTCTAATATATCTCCATTTGCTTGTCATTAAGTTTTGAGAAATTTGACAAAATAAAGAATTTACATAACAATAATGAAAAATAATCTAAGCTTCAAATGTTACTTTTCAGAAAATGAATTTTTCTCATTTGTCTTATATTTTTGTAATGAAATATGTGCTTTTTAGGACTATAAAATGAGATTGCCTATGCTTTATGGTCTTCTGTGTATCTTGTATTTTTGTGTAATGGAAAAGTATGGTTTCTACAACTGTTTATCATTACAGAGACAGATGAAACATGAAGAGTCAGCTGATTAACAAGGTAACACCAATGAAGATGTGATATGTTGCTTAATATTCACCCTTCACTCTATTCAAGAAACTGTTTTAGAGATTGGGATATCACACATAGGTAGAATGCTTGCCTAGAATCCCCCAATGGGGGCAGGAGTTGTGATTTAGCAGTAAAATGTTTGCCTAAAATCCCTCTATGAGGTACTGGGTGTGTTTTTTAGCAGTAGAATGGCTGCTTAGAATCTCCCAGTGAGGATCTAGATGTATTGCTCAGTGATAGAATGTCTATAATGAAAAGCTGGAGACATGGATTAACAGTTGAGAACTTGCCTAGAACCCTTCAGTGAGAGGTTGGTTACATGACTCAGTGGTAAACTGCCCCCCCCCCGAACATACAAGGTATGTTTCATTCACAGCACTACAATGAAAGCACAAAGAGAAATAAAGGAAAGAAGGAAGGGAGAGAAAGAGAGAGAGAGAGAGAGAGAGAGAGAGAGAGAGAGAGAGAGAGAGAGAGATTGTATTAGGAGGTTTTTGCAGGTAAAATTAAAATGGCCCCATACCATCCATTTATTCACACAGAAAGTTAAATTCTCTTAAAATATCTGACAGTTAGATTGGATATATATTGGAATGGAATTATGCAAAGAGTATGATGGGAAATCACACTCCATACCTCACAAATCCAAACTTGGCAGCTTTAGGGGGTGGAATTCGGATTCTAAGGAGGAGGCATTCAGCTGAATCAAAGTGTGGAGTGTGAGCAGAGTTTGGTCCAAGGTTGGGGTTGATTAAAGATTTGGTGAGGATGAACATAAGGAGCTGATCAGTCTTGATCATTTGCACCATCCCAAAGATGGAATCTTTTGAGAATTCTGTCACTTGGGAGAAGTAAACATCATCTACCCTTGACTTACAAGATCCAATGACAAACCAAAGTAAAATTCTACTAACATTCATCCTGGAAAACTGGGGAGTTTCTTAGGCTTACTTACAGAGCATGCATAAGGGGTTACCAACAGGAGTATAGGGGATTCAGAGCAGCCATACTGGAAAGTCTCCACCCAGCATGGTTAATGGCTTCCCCATAGTCACATAGATAGAGCCTCTCCCAGCCTCTATACTGTAACACTTCCTGAGACCCAAGGCTACATGCCCTTAGGGCAGGATTTCATACAACATCTAAAATGTGCCCCTAGAATCTCAGTGGAAGGACAATGGCTCTCCTCAACCCATCCTTCTATTAGAGAATGTCAGAAGTCAACAAACTAGATTATGATGCACTCTACAAGCAGTCACTGCTCGTCTGATGAAGGTGGAGGCTGCCTTGCTCAGAGGACCACACTCAACAACAAAGCCTGATGTTGGCCCAGTCCTGGTCCTGGGTGTGAGGTATGCATTGAAGAGAAAGGAGAAGGAAAACACTGTAAGCAACTGTAAAAAACCAGAGAGGTGAAAATGGGTGTCAGGAGAGGAGAAAGAAGTCAATTCTTGTAATTACAGCAAAGAACGAGGAATGGTCTTGAAGATATAGAAGATGAGAATAGACGAGTGGGCTGTTGTCCAAATGGGAAGGGACTAACATGCTTTGTTGAAGCTCTTTGACTAGATAAAATGGGAGAAGGGCAGAAATCGAGCATTCAAGGTCAAGGCTGTTTTGAAATGTTGATACAATAAATCACTATGGAGACGCCTAAAGCCACATTGACCCACAGCAGCTGTGGAAACCGTTCCTGAAACAGTGGCTGGGTGTCTTAGAGGAGGCCACATGTCACACACGGGTCTCTAGGATGGCCAGGGGACAATGGCTGGAATATAACTAAGGACAGCCAGAGTTGGATGCCCATTAATTGATGAGTGGGTAATGAAAAGTGCTATGTAGACACAATGGGATTTCACTCAGCCATAAGAAAAAATGAAAATCATGTCATTTGGACGAAATATGGATGGAACTGGAAATTATTTTCTTAAATTACTTGTAAAATAGGATCCTCAAGGGATGGAGGAAGGGAGGAGGGGAAGAGCATTGAAACTGAGGCATGCCTGAGGATCTCACCCATGGCCACGGCAATGCTTTGTACGTTAATCTAAAGTCATTTCAAGCAAAAGTATAGAGTAAGGGGATGGAGAGACGGCTCAGCAGTTAAGAGCACCTACTGGTCTCACAGAAGACCTGAGTTTAGTCCCCAGCACTGATGCCTCATTTGTCCTTCATAGGCACTGCACTCATAATTGAAATATAAAAACGAGTCGTATAAAAAAAAACTTCTTTGAAAGCAAAGAATAAAAAGAAGTTGAAAACAAGTTGAAAACATCTCTCTTAAAATGCCACAATACATGAGTTCAGATAGCCTTGCTCTTTGAATTTTAAAAATATAGTTGAGCAGTTCTTCAGCATTCTGGCAGTACAGTACACAGAGCTGAGGCCTAATCTCTTTTTCACATTTTCACAGGTGGCCACTAGGACTAGAGGGGGAAATGTGATCTCATCAGGGAGTTGAACCACTTTAGATCAGGAAATGCGCACACACACACACACACACACACACACACACACACACACACACACCCCTCGGTATATCTATGTGTCTATATCTAATCTTTCTGTCTGTCGATTCCCAGTTTTACCCTAAAACAAAAGGCAAACTTGTCTCTGGAAGCCTGGTGCCAGTGTCGGCTCAAGTTGACAGTCTCCTGGTTTTGAAAATTCATGTAAAGTATCTCCAGGGCCTTACCATTTTCTACAACCTTTATTTGAAAAATCAAGGATTTGTGTCTGATCTCCCAGGGCTATACTAATGGAAATGCGATGCATCTTAAAACAACAGCTAAGATGCACACTATAAACCACTTGACCAGGACAGCCAAATGTCAAACTCCTACCACTTGTCCTCAAGGTTAATTGTTCTTTCTCATCAGTGAACATCTAAATGCCTATTTCTCTTCTTATAAATATTCATATTCGTTTCCTTTTTATTTTTGAGATTACTCTGATATTATATTTAATTACAAAATTTCTCCCTTCCCTTTTCTCCCTCCAAATCTTAGTCTCTTAGTCTCCTTCAAATCCATGATCTCTTTTTAATTTTTCACTAATTGTTATTGTATGCATATATGTACATGTATATATAGTCCTAAATATAACCTGTTTTATCTGTACAATGCTACCTGTATGTATGTTTTCAGGGCTGATTATTTGGTACTGGAGAACCAATTGGTGTGCTCTTCCCTGGGGAAGGCCACCTCTCCCATCCCCAGATTTCTTCAGTGGCCTCTAGTTATTTGTGTAAGGTTAAGTACTCATGGACTTTTCTCTACCAAGTTTGGCATGTTGGTTATAATTGTATGTATACATACATGTATAGAGAAACATCCCATTATACAGGTATATGCACATTCATATTTACTGCTGCTCTACTTATAATAGCAAGGAAATGGAAACAGCTTAGATGAATAGGTAATAAAAATGTGGGACATATAAACAATGGAATTTTATTCAGCTATAGTGAAAAGTAAAGTTATAAAATTTGCAGAAAAACAGATGGAATGGGAAAATAGTATATTGAGGTTACTTGGGATCAGAAAGACATAGTGTGTTCTTTCTCATATGCAGATTCTAGTTTCTAATTTTAAAATCCAGATGTATTTATTTTATCATATGAGAGTTTTGTCTGTGTGTATGCACATGTGATGCATGTATGCAGTGTTTGCAGAAGTTAGAAGAGGGCATTGGAGCCTCTGGAACTCGAGTTACCATGTGAATGCTGGGCACCAAACTGGGGTCTTCTGCAAGAGCAACAGGTGCTCTTAACAACTTGTGAGATATATATGTATGTGTGTGTGTGTGTGTGTGTGTGTGTGGTATTTATATAAGAGTAGATGTGGGTAGAGAGGTCAGGAACTAAACAGGGGTCATGAAAAGAGGAAAGAGGCTTAAATGTGGGGATGAGGGGGATCATAGAGCACAGGTGATATGAATGTGGGAAGGAAAGTACTGAGAGAGGAAGGGTACAAGCTGGAATGAGGAGTATGGGGAAGAATCAACTGAAACACATTCTATAGGAAAATACCATAAGGAAACTTATTACTTCATATGTCAGTTGTATACACCATAATGTTGCTAATTAAAATATATTAAATGTGCTAATGTGTGTGTGTGTGTGTGTGTGTGTGTGTGTGTGTGTGTAATTAAATACCATAATATATTACATCCAAGGTTAGGTGACATGGCTCAAGATTGATATCAAAAGCAATGTACTGAAATCTGATTAATTTTATTCTCCACTTCTTGTTACCAGAATGTGCAAGTTTAGAAATTACATTCTCAGTTGTAAGCATTAACAAAATCAGCATCTTTTTTTTTCCCTTAACACCCCCCTGTGGAATTCTTCCCGGCCCCACAGGATAGGGTCTGTGATCAAAGACAGTCCCTTAGGAGAGCTGAAGCTCTCAGCACACTCTGCCATAACTATGGGTTTCCTCCGAGCTTAGCAGCATACTCATGTCAGCACTGAAGAAGGTATGATAAGAGAATCATGAGTTGAAGGCCAGCCTGGCCTACATAGTGAGGCTTTGTCTCAAAATAAACCAAGGCGCATGCATCTGTCTTGCTCCTAGACCTTCTGTGAGAATGGGATCTACGTGAGGGCAGAGACTTGAACTGTTTCACAGTCGCGGACACAGGTATTGCCACATGGATGCTTGATGAATGTACACGCAAGTGACTGAATGTGGCATCCTGTCCCCCCAAAATGGAGAGTTATTGTAAAATCTCTTCTAGCCTATAGCCGGGGAGATGGCTCTGGTGCTAAAGTTCAAGGTGTGCAAGTGTGATGGTCTGAGTTCAATCACAACATTCTTATAAAAGCCAGGCATAGAGGAGTGCATTGACAAATCCATTACTGGGGAATCAGGCACAGGAGAATCTGTAAGATTCACTGGCCTATAAATATAGCATGATTGACAAGTCCAAGATCCTGTTGAGAGATCCAGTCTCAAAAGATAAACTAGACAACTCCCGAGGAGTAACACTCAAGATTGCCCTCTTGTTATTGGACTTGGGCCCAAGAAGCCAAATTTGACCCTCATCCTCAAGAAGGCAATTGAAAGAGCCAAAAAACAGTGAAAGGTCAATAAAAGAGTCGTATTCAATGTGGCCACCCTGGGAAGAGGGGTAAAAAGATCCAGCAATATGTCAAGTCCATCTTCATGGTCCTGACATGAAGTTAAGGTCTAAGTAGAGGACTAGAGGTATACATGTCTAAGCAGGTATCATTTTTTTGGCTCTAGTCTCCTGCAAGGTACCCTGATAAGTCATAAATCTCCTTTGGGAGAAAGGTTCCCGTCTGGTTAGCCCAGGCTTTAGACTTCTCTTGTTCCGGTATGAGATTCCTGGGGGATTTTAACTTCTCAGGGTCCATTATTTTAATAGTCTGTGAGCCCAAGTGGGGGTCACAACTGTCTGTGTAGAATATCTTCATCCCTGCCAGTCCACTTGCACTCTGGTGTCCACACATGTGCATGTGTACCCATATGTAGATATGTACTCACACATCCATGAACATGCATGCCTCCTCACAAGCCAAAACCTTATTTTCTCTGTGGTCCTTGTCCTCTTGGCCCTCATGTCCTACCATGTTGACAGGCTTACAGGATGACAGGTGGAGAGGATGGCTGCTTTTGAACCCAGGCAATCAGCTTCCCATAGAAGACATCTGTAGTAGCCTCAGTACTGAGTGCAGACTGTAACAATCATGCTTTGCTCAAGAATTGTCTCTCTTTATAGCTCACTCAGTGCATCCTGGGAAATCCCCGGAAGCCAGGGAGAGAAGCAGTAAGAAGGGAAGTCTCTCTTCATCGCCATAGCAGTATTGACTTCGAAGCTTGAAACTTCCAGCATTACCATTTCCTATTCAGAAACTGTTTCTGGGTGAGCTGTGGGTACTCTATGTTCTGAAAGATATTCTCTGCAGATGCATCTGAGCAGGGCTGTTTCTTCCCCCTGATAGTTCTGACTCTCCACTGTTCTAGGTGATAGATTTTTAGATAGTCTTGGTCAACCATTCACATTTTTATACATTTAGCCAATGAATACAGCCAATTCTCTATTGTGAGCTTGGCCTACTTCCCACTTCACTTAAATAAAGCTTTCCTGGCTTTATCAATCTAATTAATTATTTAGCTCTACTGTTACCAGAGTCAAGACTAAGTCTTTGCTCACTCCAGGTGTATTAGCAGTTTGACCAGTTGTCTGTTTTTCTCAATTTGCACTTTCATTGAATACTAATCTCTCTCTCTCTCTCTCTCTCTCTCTCTCTCTCTCTCTCTCTCTCTCTCTCTCTCTCTCTCTCACACACACACACACACACACACACACACACACACACACACACCCCTTTCCTTTCTTTCCTTCTCTCTTTTCATATTCTTAATTCTCATAACATAAGCTAAGATTGATCAGAGTCAGAACCTGGATTCTGGTAGATTTAACAAGCCTGGCTTAAGAACCTGTCTCCAACAGATCAATTAAATAAACAAGTAGTAGTGTAAAGTAGGTAAAGGGTAATTATTTAATGTAGCTACATTGGGAAGAGAAAAAATGAGGTATGGTGACACTAAGTCCCTCTTCATGATCTACATATGGAGTTTAGATTTAGATAGAAGGCAAGAAGTTTGCATGGCTCAGCAGTCCCAGTCAAGGTGTGATCTTGCCCATCATTGTCTCAGTTCTAGTCTCTTCCTTATGGTGGCCTGACAAGTTGTTAACGCTGTGCGAATCTCTTTCCAGGAAAGATAATCTCCCCCTCTGGCTGGTAGCAGGCTCCAGACACCAGCCATTTTATTCCCCCAGCATGAGATTTCTGGGTAAATTTCAATTTCTTGGAGTCTATTGTTTCAATAATCTGATAGCCAAAGGGAGGGATTCAAGAGTCTCTTAGAGTATTTTTAATTCCTTCCAGGGCAGGATGTTTACAAGCCAAGAAACTCAACTCCAGCTCTGAGAAGCAGCCAGGACTCCTCCGGGACTTCGGAGACATGTGAAAAGATGAGGTATCATATGCCTCCATGAGGGATCCACACAGCTGAGTGAGCACACACTCTACACAGAACAATGTCTTGTGTCTTCCTCCCAGCACATGTTACTGTCCTTGCTGGGGGTGGGGGAGGTGGATCTTACTTTACTTCCTACAAAACTGAAAAAGGATGCTTCCCGGAACCTGATTGGTTCCAGAAAATGTGTACCAAGGTCATGGATATTACCCATATTCAAGGCCACACAGCCCTTCCCTTACCTCAGGATGACCATTACAAGGTCACAAGATAGACATACCAGGATTTAGGATGAATACATCCAAAGGGGAGTTCATGGTCCTTTTATATCCACCTGCTAAATGTTGGGATTATAAGCATGTACCACCATGCCCAGCTGGATACTAGATCTTGTCAGATGCTTCCTCTGTGTGCTTTGAGAAGACATTCATATGGCTTTCCATTTTTGGTTTTCTACCTACCTATCTATCTATCTATCCATCTATCTATCTATCTATCTATCTATCTATCTATCTATCTATCTATCTATCTATCTACCCATCCATCCATCCATCCATCCATCCATCCATCCATCCATCCATCCATCTATCTATCTATCTATCTATCTATCTATCTATCTATCTATCTATCTATCTACCTACCTACCTATTGTGTGCACATATACTCACATGCCACACAAGAAGAAATTGGTTTTCTCTCCTTCCACCGTGTAGGTTCTGGAGTTTGAACTTGGGTGGTCGGACTTGGTGGGAAGTGCTTCTTCTAGCTGAGCCTTCTCACCAGCCCCTCAAATGGTTGCTTTGAAGCAAGAAGAGACACGAGTGTGAAGACTGCTTGCTGAAACGCTAGCATTAGAATGGCTTTTTAAGAGGCTGCCTCTTCTCCCAATTCTCTAATTCCTTGTCTCTGCCCACCCTTCCAGTTTCCCTTCAAGCTTTTATCCAGCTGATCCACTTAAAATCCAAGTACGAAGGTTGGAGATATGGCTCAGCAGTTAGGAGCACTTACAGCTTTGGAGAGTGTTATTTACCGAGCCCAAGAACAGACCACAAGATACAATGAAACCCACTTTAAGAGTTTTATTAGGGATATAAGCAAGGAGGGAGAGTGGAAAGCCTGCCAGAGAAATGTGGCAGAAGTGGGGGAGTGAACAGGTGGGGTTTGCTTTTAAGGATGACCTCATGCATGCATATAAGGGGCCTACATACATGCCACGCATGCGCATAGATTACATGGCCACCCTGCACAAAGATTAAACAGGACGTAAGACCCTAGGGTGACTAGGCATGTTGCCTGAATGCTGACAGCACATGTCCAGCCATGAAACTCTAGAAACGACTAGGAGGATGCTGGGAATGATAGCAGAGAGGACCCAGTTCAATTCCAAGGTTCCCATGTTGGGCAGCTCATAACTGTCTATAACTCTAGCCCTCGGGGATCTGATGCCTTCTTCTGAACTCCAAGGTCACCTTCACTTATATAACACACACACACACACACACACACACACACACACACACACACAGAGAGAGAGAGAGAGAGAGAGAGAGAGAGAGAGAGAGAGTTAAGAACAAAAACAATCAATCTTAAAAATACAAGCGTGGTCAAGTACAGTCTAGTCAGCTCAACTACGCTGTCTAGTCTCTTCAGAAAAAAAGGCGTCCATCCCTTTAGTAAGATTTATAATACAAGACCTATCAAGTTCTTTATCCAAGCTACTGCCACACCTGATCTCCCATTACTTTCCTACACACCCAATGTAACAGAAGAACGAAACACCCAGTGTAACAGAAGAATGAACAAGTGTGAACATCTGATGTTAAGGAAGTCATTAATCCCCAGTCTTAGTGCCTTTTTTGTGCAATATCTTGGCCCATTTGTGCTCTCTCTCCCTCTCCCTCGCTCCATCTTTCTCTCTCCTTTACAGTCCTAGGTTCTCTCAGTCAATGCTTCTCTCAGTTTTTGTTCATTGCACGCTATCATCTGTTCAGAGCTCCCAAGCTCTCAGAATCTCCTAGGATGCTGCTCTGAGCTGCACGACAGTTTCCCTGGGGGAAAGATACCCAGGATCTAAATGCTGGGCAGAAAGCATGGACAAACTCAACTCAGTCAAATATTGACAGATTGCTTTCCAGAACTACATTCTCTCATCGCAGACCCACTTGGCACTGCTTAGCTCTCTGAATTTCCCAGTGTGGTGGGAATGAATTACCATGACTTTGAACATGCTGTCATATGCTCCTTGGCTTTGAGATTCCACTCCATTCATTTCCTGTTTCTATCCTTTGCTCTTGCCTTCTTTATTTGACGTTCTTCTATATTTTCTTCTTTCAAAGATCTGTTTTTATTTTTAATTGTGTGTACATGTGCATGCGTGTGTTTGTTTGTGTACATGCATTTGTACACATGAATGCAGGTGTCTGTGGAGGCCAGAAAAGGTTGTCAGATCTCCTGGAGCTGGAATTGCAGATGGTTATGAGCTGCCCGATGTAGATGTTGGGAACAGAACTTCCGTCCTTTGGGAGAGTAGTAAGCGCTGTTAACTGCCAAACCATAATTTCAACTTTCCCTGTGTGTCTTCTTCACATGGACTGGATTCATTTGATACCCCTTTTCTGTATATATATATATATATATATATATATATATATATATATATATATGTATATATGTGTGTATTCATATATGTGTGTGTGTGTGTGTGTATGTGTGTGTATCAGAATACAGTGTCATTCTTTTACAAGATAGCTTTCCTTATCAGAAAATGAAACTGAAATAGACAACAATAGCACTTATAAATATAGAAGGATATAACATAATGTTTGGCACAGAGCTTGATCTAAATTATTAACATTTTGCAGAGTTGGGGTTAAATTCAGGGCCTTGACAATGGTAGGCATGTAAATGGTCTACCATTTATCTACACCATGAGTCTTTAATTAATTAATCTTGATAAAAAGTGAACAGATGTCTGTAGGATATATGGTTAAAATTTGAAGTGAGGTATGTGACGCTATGGCCAAGTGATTAAAAGCACGTGCTTATCTTCCAGAATACTGTAGTTTGGTTCCCAGCAGCCAGGTCAGGTGACTTACAACTTCCTGTAACTCCAGCTCCAGGAATCCTATGGCTTCTGTGGGCACTGAACTAACTAACTCTCTCTCTCTCTCTCTCTCTCTCTCTCTCTCTCTCTCTCTCTCTCTCTCTCTCTCTCACACACACACACACACACACACACACACACACACACACACACATGCATGTGTGCACACACACGTAAGTAAAATGTTTTCTGGAATATGACTGGGGAGATGGATTGGTGGCTAATGTACCTCTCGTGAAAACCTGAGTTCATATCCTCAGAATTCACCTAAAAGCTCTATGTGGACACATACACCCCTGTAAGGGGTGTGATCCTGTGAAGAAATGAGAGGTGGAGACGGAAGACTCTCAGAAAGCACATGAGCCAGCTAACATGCCATATGCAGCAGTGAATAAGAAACCTCATCTCAAATAAAGTGGAAGGTGAGGATTGACACACAAAGTGTCTTCTGATCTCCTCACCTGTGCTGTGGCACACATACCTGTACACACATACCACACCACACTCAAGTTAAAACAATCTTCCAGGATAACACAATCTAAGAACTGAAGTGGAGTGCCATAGAGAAATACAGTCAAGTGTGCATGTCTCTTGTCTTCTGATCTGCAGCTAACCGAGCTCTGTGGGCTTTCACTCATACACAGTCACAGCATTGGTTGAAATTGAACCAAAAAGTATCGCAGTGCACTCTGGGTGATTGGAAAGACAGATATGTAAACACAACATCTCAAGACGACTGTCAAATACATCCACATCAGTTTGCAAAGTCTATCATTCCAGTTAGAGGTGCCATCCTCAGCAGCCTACACTCAGAGTTCCAGAATTGCTCGAAGACAAAACAAACACACCTAAGGGATTCCATGTCTTAGGCTGAAAATTCAAATCGACTTTCTTTGGCAAAGAAAGAAGTTTTTAATTCCTGATGCCTAGTGAGCACATTTGGGGCTGGCCTTTGGACTACACAGTTAAGGAGTAATGCTGGCTTTACCCAGTGTTACTCATGAACCTACCCACTGCAGCTGTGCTTACCTGCACAAGACCTGGTGCAAGACTGGTTGGGTCCCTCAACATTTCCTCATGGATGGGAGAGGAGCCATGAGGCCCCATCCCTTCTTGAGGGACTATTGCTGCTCTTTCAGAATACTGGAATTTGGTTCCCAGCATCCAGGTCAGGTGGTTCACACCAGTTAATTATTTTTTTTGGGGGGGTTGTCATTTTACTCAAAGCCACTGATAAGTCGCACTGATAAGTGCACCAGCATCTACATCTGGCATCTCACAACCATCTGTAATTCCAGATCCAAGAGATCTGACAACCTTAACCAACTGGAAAAGCCCCTTTAAAGCAATCAACTAGAGTTCCCAATCAAGAGAGTCCCAAACGGTGTCCCTTAGGGTGAAGCATCCAAGTTAAAGAACAAATAGCAACATATTGAGATGACATCATCAAATACTGTGATAATTCAGCAGAAATGACTGGGGAGGCTGAGACAGTCAGCTGGAGTTCCCCATGGAGCATTCTCTCCATGGCTGAGCATCCACCTTCTCTCTCCTGCTGCATGGACTTTTATCTCATGGGGTGAACATTAGTGACCTCTGTTGGAAATATGTCACCTTCCAGCTGTCCTCAAGCACATGATGGTTTTAACTCTTGGGCTGTTTCATTCCTGTCACACAGTTATTTTGTGGGGGTTGGGCGGCAGCTGGACACCAGACATGGGGCCTTGGAGGACACTTTGAGACAAACATGCTTGAGTCTGAAACAAAAGGTTGGGCACAACCAACCCTGCATGCAGAGCCAGCTTCTCAGTAAGCTCGAGCAGCACATGGGAACATACTGACATAACATACGTTACACTATTACAGATGGCATGATTGCTAATACAGAAAATAGGGTCAAATATTCCCCAAACCTAACAGTTAGCAAATGAGTTTGGCATGGCTGCAGGATATAAGACCAACATCTAAAAATTGTTTATGATGTTATACACTGTAAAGGAATAATAGAAACTTAAATTTTAAAAACTTATTTTAAGTGTGTATGTGGTGTGTGTGTGTGTGTGTGTGTGTGTGTGTGTGTGCGCGCGCGTGAATGCAGTGCCTATGAAGGCCAGAAGATGGCATCAGAATTTGCAAGTGGTTGTGGGTAGCCTGATGTGGGTGCTGAGATTCAAACTCAGGTCCTCTGAAAGAGTAGTATTCGCTCAACCCAGGCTGATCCATCTCTTCAGCCCCAGAAACTTAAATTTTATAAAGCCTTTTAGCAACTATAAAAATATGTGAACTACTTAAAGGAAATATGACAAAATATGACAAAGGAAAGATTTGTATATGAAAGGCAAAAAAAAAAACCTGAGATGAAGTAAAGACTTAAATAAATGAAGAAATACACTGTGTTCGCATGTCACACAACTAGACATAATTAAGCTGTCAACTCTCTCTAAATTGATCTATACATTCAATACAATCCTAATTGAATCCCTGTGATTTTTCCTTAGAAAATGACTCATTATGAAATTCACATGAAAATTCAAAATAGCTAGAATTGCCAAATCATTCTGAAAAGGAGAAACAGAACTAGAGGACTAACATTATTTTATTTAAAAACTTAAAGTTACAGTAATTAAGATATGGGGAATTAATGTAAAATAGTTAGATTAAGGAAGCAGTGGAGAGATGACACTTGTCAAAAATAATCCTGTAAGGGCTGGAGAGAGGAGGGCTCAGTAGTTATGAATGAGCACTGTTCTTGCAGAGGACTCAAGCTCAGTTCTCAGCACCCACATGGCAGCTCACAGCTGTCTATAACTCCAGCTCCAGGGGATCTGATGCTGCCTTTTGGCCTCCACATGCACTGTACCTGCACACATATGACATACACACACACTGATGTTTCTCTCTCTCTCTCTCTCTCTCTCTCTCTCTCTCTCTCTCTCTCTCTCTTTCTCATATATATATATATATCATACCATATAGAAAATATATCTGAAATGGATCTTGCAACCATTGTCAAGCCTAAATCTACAAAACATCTCAAAGAAAACATAAGAAATTCATGGTGAACATGGGCTAAACAAAAAGCATTTAACTAGGATACTGAAAATACCACCTATAAAAGTACCTGAAAATCGATTATCCAAAGAATCATATCTTATGCTCTTTAAAAGTTACTATTAAAATGAATTGACTGACTAACACAATAAAGGTGGATCTCAAAATCTCTCTATTGAGTAAAAAGCGATGGAGGAGAATGAGCACATGCTAAGCCGGGTGTGGTGGCACATGCCTTTAATTCCAGCACTCAGGAGGCAGAGGAAGATGAATCTCTTGAGAGTTCAAGGCCAACATGGTCTACACTGTGAGTTACAGGCCAGCCAATGACACATAATGAGACCTCATCTCAAAAACACAAGCAAACCAACAACCAACTGACCACCCAACAAACAACAGCAACCAAGTACATACGGCATGAAATTCTGTTTAAATAACTTTCCAGAGAATGCAAAGCATCTCTTCAATCAATAACAAAAAGCAGAAAAATATGAACATAGCTGAACAAGTGCTCTTGTGGTGTGGTTGAGCATTCCTTGGGTATATGCCCAAGAGTGGTATAGCTGGATCTTGGGGGAGATGGATTCCCAATTTTCTAAGAAATCGCCATATTGATTTCCAAAGTGGTTGTACAAGCTTGCATTCCCACCAGCAGTGGAGGAGAGTTCCCCTAGCTCCACATCCTCTCCAGCATAAGGTGTCTTCAGTGTTTTTGATCTTAGCCATTCATGAACAGCCTGGACATGAGTGGGGGTAGTGAAGGGCGAGGGTCGAGGGAAAGAGAGCTTGGGTGAGTGGGAGATCCCAGCTGGATCAACAACAGAGAGGGAGAACAAGGAATAGGAGACCATGGTAAATGAAGACCACATGAGAATAGGAAGAAACAAAGTGCTAGAGAGGCCCACAGAAATCCACAAAGATACCCCCACAACAGACTGCTGGCAATGGTCGAGAGACAGTCCGAACTGACCTACTCTGGTGATGGGATGGCCAAACACCCTAATTGTCGTGCTAGAAACCTCATCCAACTACTGAGGGATCTGGATGCAGAGATCCATGACTAGGCCCCAGGTGGATCTCTGGGAGTCCAATTAGCGAGAATGAGGAGGGTTTATATGAGCGAGAATTGTTGAGACCAAGGTCGGATAAAGCACAGAGACAAATAGCCAAACAAACGGAAACACATGAAATATGAACCAATGGCTGAGGGGTCACCAACTGGATCAGGCCCTCTGAGTGGGTGAGACAGTTGACTGGCCTGATCTGTTTGGGAGGCATCCAGGCAGTGGCACCGGGTCCTGTGCTCATTGCATGAGTCGGCTGTTTGAAACCTGGGGCCTAGGCAGGGTCCCTTGGCTCAGCCTGGGAGGAGGGGACTGGACCTACCTGGACTGAGTCCACCAGGTTGATCTCAGTCTGTGGGGAAGGCTTTGCCCTGGAGGAGAATGGAATGGGGGGCAGGCTAGGGGGAAGGTGAGGGGGGCTGGAGGGGGGAGAACAAGGGAATCTGTGGCTGATATGTAGAACTTAATTGTATTGCAAAATAAAAATTTAAAAAAAGCAGAAAAATAAACAAACTCTCTCTCTCTCTCTCTCTCTCTCTCTCTCTCTCTCTCTCTCTCTCTGTGTGTGTGTGTGTGTGTAGATAATATAAGAACACAGGCATACACCCTCATATACACAACTCGTAGAGATGACAAACATGATGATTAGCTTTGGTTGTCAACTAGACACAAGATAGATTCTCGTGGGAACAACTTCTCAGGGAGGTATTGTCTAGATTGGGTTAGCCTGTGGATGTGTCTGTGAGGTGAGACGCAGCCCACTGTGGGTGGCACAATTCCCTACAGGGGGGATTTGAACCACAGAATAAAAGTGGAGACAGAGACTGAGGACTACCATGCATGTGTCTATTGCTTTCTGTTTCTGATTATGGATGTGAAAGGACCAAATTCCTCAAGTTCCTGCTGCTGTGACTTCTTGCAATGATGGATGGTAGCCTGGAATTATGAGCCAAGTAAACTCTTTCTCCCTTAAGTTGCTTTTGTCAGGGTATCACAGCAGTGGGAAAAGAAAACAAGATAATGAATACGTTCATTATCTGCATTGGTTTCATAGGTAAATTCACATACAAACATTTATGAAAGCCAGAACTTAAACCCAGGAAATTCATTATGCCAATAGAGATAGCATAATCAATAGAGATGCTTACAACAAATTTTAAATATCTTAAGTAATAATGAGTTAAAGTAAGACAGACAACAACAAAACCAGGAGATGCTAGGTAATAAAAACCAAACAAAAGCTAGTTAGGGTTTCTATTGCTGTGACAAAACACCATGACCAAAAGGCAAGTTGGGGAGGAAAGGGTTTATTTGGCTTACACTTCAGCAAACCAAACAAAAGCTAGTTAGGGTTTCTATTGCTGTGACAAAACACCATGACCAAAAGGCAAGTTGGGGAGGAAAGGGTTTATTTGGCTTACACTTCAGCATTGCTGTTCATCACTGAAGGAAGTCAGGACAGCAACTCAAACAGGGTAAGATCCCAGAGGCAAGAGCTGATGGAGAGGTCATGGAGGGGTGCTGCTTACTGGCTTGCTTCCCATGGCTTGCTCAGCCTGCTTACTTATAGAACCCAGGACCAGAAGCCCAGGGATAGCACCACCCACCATGGGCTGGGCCCTACCCTCTTGATCACTAAATGAGAAAACGTCATACAGCTGGATCTCATGGAGGCATTTCCTCAACTGAGGCTCCTTCCTCTGATGACTCTAGCTTGTGTCAAGTCGGCACACAAAAGCAGCCAGTATAGCTAGCGTCATAGGTAAGACAGGTCTAGAACTGTAGGAGTAACTTGAAGTTAAGACACTGGTCCAGTTATCCTGGGCTATATAAAAAAGCTAGCTGAGGATGAGCCTATGAACAGTGTTTCTCCATGGTTTCTATTTCAAGTTCCTACATGAACTCCTGTCCTGACTTCCATCAATAATATAATCTGTAAGCTGAAATAAACGCTGTCTTTCCCTATGTTGCTATTGGTCACAATGTTTTATTTACCACAGCCATGGAAAGTAAACTAGAGTAACATACCCGTGTTCAACATCTGCTGGACACAGGCACAGTATCCTTGCAGGTTGACCGTGAAATCTCCACCACAGGATCATGTGTTATATGCCTGTTCCCTAGTTGGTGGCACTATTTGGGAGGTTCTGGAAACTTTAGGAGGCAGGCATAGCTGGAGGAAATAGGTCAGTGAGGGAGATTTTGTAGGGTACATAATCATTATCTCTAGCTGATTCTTCCTCCCTCTCTCTTCTCCTCCTCATCCTCCTCTTCCCCCTCTCCCTCTCCTTCATCCTTCGCTTCCTTCTTCCTCTGAGGGAGATTCTGTAGGGTACATTGTTGGTATCCCTGGCTGGCACTTTCTCCTCTCCTCCCCTCCCCTCCTCTTCTCCCCTCCTCTCCTCTCTCCCCTCCTCTCCTCTTCTCTTTTCTCCTCTTTTCCTCTTTCTTCTTCTCTCTGTCTCTCTCCATGTCTCTCTGCTGTCCCTCCCTCCCCTCCCTCTCTCTCCCTTCCTTCTTCTCCCTTCCTAGTCAGGCATCATGTAAACTGCCCTGTCATCATGCCTTCCTGTCATGATGGACTGAATCTCCTGAAGCCACGAATCCAAATAAATCTCTCCTCCCTTAAGTCATCTATCAAGTAATGTGGTCACAGTAAGAAAAAGGCCAGTGAAAACAAGTGTTGGCATTTGGGAAGCTGAGGCAGGAGACTAAAAAGTTCAAGGCCAGTCTGCCTAAGCAATGAATTCAAGGCCGGTTTTGGGCCATATGAAACCCTGCTTCAGAAAAACAAAACAAATGAACAAAACCAAACCATGATTATTAAAATTCGAGTTGACTCAAATTATACACCGTTCTTTAGGTGTCCACAAGTATCCAAGACAGCACACCCAGTGTTGATTTTGGAATTACAAAGAAATGTTCATAAGGAGGTGGACTTTCAAGTATAAAAGATAAACAGAAAGTATAGAGTAGTGGTTGACTATATCTCTTGATACTCTATATTCTTTCAGGGTCTTCTCTGCATTGCAGCTGCCTGGAACCCGAAACTTCCATTTCTCAGATCCCTCTCTCAGTTGGATTTCTCTGTCTATGTATGGGATTGTATCTGTGCTTATATGTGTTCAGCTCACGTCCATGTATTTGTCCATGTGGAGGCCAATGGACAACCTTGGATACCATTCCTCAGGAGCCACCAACCTTGTTTGCTTGAGACAGTATCTCTTGCTGGGATGGAGCTCACCAAGTAGACTAGGCTGGCTAGCCAAGGAGCCACAGAGATCCATCTGTGTCTATTTCACCGGTGCTGGGATTACAAATGAACATTGACACACCTAGCCTTTTATACATAGGTTCTAAGGATCAAACACAGGTCCCTGTGCTAGTGAGGTAAATATTTTACTGACTAAGCTTGCTGAAGTTTTACTTGGTCTTTTCTCTCAGTAAGGCTTTTCATCAGAACAGACTTGGAAGGTAGGAGAAATAGGAGTGATTATGGATGGCAGATGAGAATCAGTGAGTATATGGTTGCATTCATAGGCTATGTGACACTCTGCAGTATGCTACAGATACTAAGTTGCCAACTACCCGCTTTTCTGAATTCATCCATGATGTCCTTCGTTTGTGCCATATCCTTCAGGTCCAGGTTCAGGAGCATCTAATTCCCTGCATGAGAGGCTGGAGAGATGACTCAGCAGATAAAAGCCCTCACTACTCTTGCAGAGGACCCAAGTTTAAGTCCCACCAACCATGTTGGGCAGCCCATACTGGCCCCTAAGTAGAGTTCAAGGGAGTCTGATGTCTTTTCTGGCATCCTTGGGCACTTGCCTCTATGGGCAGAGACCCCCCCCATGTATACATATAAATAATTAAAAAAACTAGAAGTCTTTGTAATTCCTTCTGTGGAACTCCCTGTGGATGACAATATCTACAGCAGTTTCTGTGTCTCTGGCTAAAAATCACGAGAGCAAACCTGCAGCTAACCATATCGCTGAGATAGATTGAAAGTTGCTGATTTATTTCAAAATAATGCATTTGGGGACCAGTGTTCCAACTGATCTGCTTATGAACAAATTGCCCTCTCAGCATCCCAATTTGTATCCCCCGGATGGCCATGTTCCACAAACTATGCCAGATGATTTGTGTTATTACATATTCAGAGAGAACTAATATTTATACGTGGCTTATTACGTTTCAGGCATGGTGCTAGGTACTGGAGACAAAAAAAAAAAAAGTCTGATAGGCTCCTAACCACAGCCCAGTGGGGAAGACATTATTAACTTTCACCAAATGAGTCTCACACACATTTAATTCCTCGGCTGGGGTCGTGAAAGTAATAAATGGTGGAGCAGTCATTCAGTGTAAAACTCCCTTCAATAACCCCCGCTGCTGCTTCCGACAGCTGGATCCTTCCAGATAATTCCATATCTCTTCATCGCCTCCCACCCTCTCAATCTTTCATTAGCCTCTAATGATTTGCAGAAGGTGAAGGAAGCGATCTGAAAGGAGCCAGGTTCGGATTCGCGGAAGGAATATTTTGTGTATTTTACATTTTTATTTGATGCTGGCAATTAACGACGGAGGGGCTCATTTTCCCAATCACCCGCGCAATTACAAAATCAACACGCACGAGAGACAGCCGCGCTGACTTAGGCGTCTCACCTACATTAGTCGAGAAAGAGATTGCCCCCATTTCAAACTTCTAAAGTGCAGGTGGAGATGAGTACCACTCCACGGCATCATCAGCCTTTAAAGGGTGTGTAATTGGAGACACTTGTCTATTGAAGCCCCAGACTCTGTCAACTCCAAGATCACACCAGCTTGTGACTCTTAAGTTCATTCAGTTATTCATTCCAGCCTTCACGGTCTGAGAAATGGTATGGGCTGTGTGCCATATATTTGTTACATAAATATTTATGAGCGTCTACTTTGTGGCAGGCACAATGATATAACTAGATATTCTCTTAATTGGGGGGGACCCTTTTCTTGGGCAGGCATGAATGCCTCCTCTGTGTCATCTGACATCCGCTTTTATGTGATTCAGGAGCCTAATGAGTGAGATGGCAAATGGCGTCTTAATCCTTTAGATCTCTCCTCTCTCTCTCTCTCTCTCTCTCTCTCTCTCTCTCTCTCTCTCTCTCTGTGTGCATGTGTGTGTGTGTGTGTGTGTGTGTGTGTGTGTGTGTGTGTAGAAACTATGAATATACAGAGACCAGAAGAAAATGTCAGACATTCTGCTCTATCATTATCTATATTGTTCCCTTGAAACAGGGTCTCTCACTGAACCTGAAACTGGGTTTTGGTGAAGCTGGCTGACTAGCAAGCTCAGAGATCTTCCTATCTTCCTGGCCTGCACACAATGTGTCTAGGCATTTAGGAACAGGATTTCTTGTCTAGCTGGCTTCCTTGAGCATGCCAGTCTGTAATTTTTATCTCTCTCCCTCCCTTCTCTTCCCTTCCCCTTTTTCTCTCCTCCCCTCCCCGCTTCTCCCCTTTTTCCCCTGTGCTTCCCTTACTTCTTTCCTTCTATCATTTTTTTTCTGTTATAGAGATGGAAATTAGGACCTCACACATGCTAGTCAAGTACTCCATCCTGATCCATACCCCAACCGCGGCCTTTCAAATCTGAAAGGTAAAAAAAGCACAGGGAGTTGTGAACCTGACAATATCTTCATCTGTGTAGAGATGTCTGTTGAGCCCCATGCCGGCAGGATGGCAAGAGGATATAATTGTTCTGGTTAGTTTTTGTCAACTTGACGCAAACTAGAGTCATCCGAGAAAAGGAAACCTCAATTGAGGAATTACTTCTGTCACAATGACCTGCGGACATGTCTATGGGGCGTTTTCTTAAGTAATGATTAATGTGGGACTGTGGGGTGGATGGTACCATCCCTGGGCAGATGAGCCTGGGCTGTATGTGTGTATGTGTGTGTGTGTGTGTGTGTGTGTGTGTGTGTGTGTGCTTGTGTGTATGTGTGTTTATGTGTGTGTTTGTGTGTGTGTATGTGTGTGTGTGTCTCTCTGTATGTGTGTGTGTGTGTGTGTGTGTGTGTGTGTGTGTGTGTGTGTGTGTGTGTAGCTGAGTAAGCCAGGGAGAGCAGGCTAGCAAACATGATCATCCATGGTCTGTCTCTACTTCAGCTCTTGCCTCCAGGTTGCTTGGTTTCACTCAATGAACCTGTTTTCATATTGGAATGTGACGTTTAGGGTAACTTCTGTCTGTGTTTCTGGCCCTTGGTTCTGCATCTTTTCTTCCAGAACAAACTACCTCTTACACCCTTTGAGATAAGAGCTATGTTTTTGCACAGACAACCGTATGATAGGAAAGGCGGGTATGGAGTAGGCAAGCCATCAACAGTAATGTGCACAGGACAATCGGAGTGATTGTGCAACTCTGACATGTTTGGAAGGAGCAGAGACTGAACGGATGGCAGACTGCTTCATTAATTACTCTCCCAGTGTCCTAGGGTTTCTATTGCAGTGATGAAAAACCATGATCAAAGGAACTTGGGAAGCGAAGAAGGATTTCTTTGGCTTCTGCTTCCATATCAATGTTCATCGTGGAAGGAAGTCAGGGCAGGAACCTGGAGACAGGCATTGATGCAGAGACCATGGAGGGGTGCTGCCCACTGGCTTGTTCCTCATGGCTTGCTCAGCCTGCTTTCTTATAGAACCCAGAACCACCAGCCAGACTGGTAGTACCCACCACGGCATGTGCCCTTTTCCATTGATCGCGAATTATGAAAATATACTACGGGCTTGACTACAGCACCATCTTATAGAGACATTTTCTCAACTAAGGTTCCCTCCTCTCAGAAGAGTACAGCTTGTGTCAAGTTGACATAAGACTAGCCAGAACACCTCATTTGCCTTTTTGTTGTTATGATAAAACACCGACAAAAGCAACTTAAAGAGAAAAGGGTTTATTTCAGCTTATAGTTTAGAGTCCATCTTGAATGGAAGCCACGGCAAGAACCTGGAGTCAGGAGCTGATGGAGAGACCATGAAGGAGCACTGTTTCCTGGCTTGTTCTCCATGGCTAGCTCAGTTATCTGTAGTTCCAGTCTGGGCAGGTGGAGATAGGACATCCCCAGAGCAAGCTGGCTAGTGAGACTGGCCATATTGGTTATGTCCTGGTTTCCTACAGATAACACTGTCAAAACCACCTTAGGGAGGAATGGTGCTTACTGGATTTCTCTCCCCTGGTTTGCTCAGCCACCTTTCTTATACAGCCCAGGCCTATCTGCCCAGGAATGGCATTGCCCTCAATGGACTCTGTCCTCCCACATCAATCATTTCATTAATCAAGAAAATGCCTGTAGTCGAGCCTGATGGGTGCGATTCCTCGGTTGACATAACCTCTTCCCAGGTAACTCTAGTTTGTGTCAAGTTGACAGACACTATCCAGTATTGGGGAGCTCTGGGTGTGACTGACAGTTTCCTGCCTCACTGGGTAAGGTCAAAGAGCAACTGAGGATGATTTCTGATATCAACCTCCAGCCTCCTTATGCACATCCACACAAGTGCATAACATCCCCCACATTACATGTGCCCACGCACATTTAAACATGTATGCGTACCACACATACATATGAACATTTTGGGGGTCTCCTTCAAGTTGCAGTCTGTCAGTATTTGCTCACAGCAATGAGAAAAGTAACTCATATAATTCATCATTGGCATGTAGATCCATCTACAACACTTGGGAGGACTCAGTTAATACTAGGTGCTCAGAAGTGCTTGCTGAGTGAATGATTAGACAGAGGCATGAATGAGTAAATGAACCATTCATCTTTATACCCGCCCCTCTGAGGCACTTAGCTCAGAGCCCGGCGTGCAGCAGGTACATGATAAATACTTGTTGAATTAAATGGGAGCACCAAAAGCTATCGCTTAGCACATGCAGAAGTAATGCCAGATAAGAACTTGAGAGCATCTAGTACCCCAAAGCAGCTCTCCCATTTAGAAAGCTTAAAATAGTGCCACTCATCACTCATGTCTCCTAGCAGAGTACAAATTAGTCGCTTGGAAAATTCCTCTCAGCTCCAGGGTGATACCAACATTAGCCTAAATAGGAAAAGCCCTTGTGGTCTTGCTGGGCCTCATCACCCAGGGAGAGTTTGCTTGGGGTTGACAAAGTCCAGAAGCAATCACCGGGTGCCTGCTTTTAAATAATCACCACAGAAGGTCAGATAAGACAGAAAGACTCAGTGACAGGGAATCATTCTCTGTGCTGACACAAGTGACCCCCCCTTCCCCCCCCCCCCCCCCCCGTCCCCACCAAGCCGGTCCTCAACTGCCAACACAGAACCTGAAGGGCTTCCGGAATGAGAGACCTGTGATGTCCACCTCAGTCACCGCCTCCATGTTCAGCGGGTCCAGAGGCTCTAGAGATGCCTGCCCTCAGCCTCAAGAAGTATTGCCCATGGCCTACTGTGTCCCCCAGGGACCAGTAAAGAGGAGGGAAAAAAACCACAGGGCAGATTACTGCACATGAATTATTAATTCTTATTAGCATATGAAAATGCTGTCAACGGCAAGCAAGCCTGCAATATTGCTAGTGGCAGCTAGACCCATGTGTATGGGGCCAGTGAGACTCATGCACAGTGAAAGCAAGCATATGTTCACCTCCAACAGCCAGCAGTGGTTAGAGCGGCCACTCTGCCTCAGACCCAGGATGGATGCTCCATAGCGTAGAGTGAAGTGGAGAAGCACTGTGAATGGGATTTACAGTGCATTTATATGTGCGCCTGTAACCTGTAACCCCAGCACTATGGGGAGGAACAAGAACCACTGAGGCTTGCTGGCTGACCACCTAGCTTTAGGTTTGGTAAGAGACCCTGCCTCAAGGGAATAAGGTGGAGAGTGATGACAGAGAAGAACACCCAACATCCATCCTCCTCCAGCCTCAACACGTGTGAGTAGAGATGAACATGAATGGTCATCACAATGGAATCTTAAGTGCCTCTCTCCCCAAGAACACTCATCCTAAAAGCTTGGTTTGCAGTGGAGCAGTGTACAGAGGTGGGGACTTCAGGCAGGTGATTGGCTCATGGGAACTCTTATGTCATCAGTGCATTAAGCATCAATGGATTTATAGCTATGTGGACCCCATGGAGACAGCAGAACCTTCTGGAGGTGGGGCCTAGTTGAAGGAAGTAGGTCATTGGGAACACGCCATCTAAGGGCATTACATTATTTTGTGTGCCGTGTGTGTGTTGTGTGTATGTGTGTGTGCATTGTGTGTATGTATTTTATATATGTTGTGTGTATGTGATATGCATCCTGTGTGTGTGTGTGATACGTTGTGATGACTGTTACATATGTTTTGCCTTGTGTGTTGCATGTGTTCTGTGTGTGATGTGTATGGTGTGTGTTGTGTGTGTTATGCACACGTGCTGTGCATGCCTGTGGTAGGTTCAGTGCATGCAGGTGAGAGTATTCACACATATTCTTCCACAGCAGCTCTTTGGAGTCATTCTAGGTCTTTCTACAATTAATCAATGCCCCTTCTTTGTTCCCAGCTCAAGCCTTGAGTTCTGGTTCTGATAGGTGAGACCAAGAATTATTGGTGTCCTCTGGGGATCCTCAGGGCTAAGGAGCTGGCTGAGCCCCGATCGAGTGGAAATTAAAAAAGGCCTTGGGGATTGCAGACCCAGGCTTCATTAAGACCTAATGAAAACCTGCCACGGGCCGAGCACAGGCATTTATGAGCTCTTTCCCTTTTTTTTTCATTTGTGGCAGCCCTCGATATGATTCTGCTATGTCTGGAAATTCAATAACTCGAGGCAGAGGCTGCAGCAGGAGGATGGCAGATTTCTTCCCAAACCAAAATTGGGTTTCTAGGATCTAATGTGATGCTGTTGTTAGGAAGGTCCTTACAGAGGGGATCAGGACTGAGGAGGTGACTCAGTGGGTAAGAAGGATTGCCTTTCAAGCATGAGGACCTGAGTTCAAATCCCCAGCACCCATATCAAAGACTCAACATGGTCCCATGTGTGCCTGTAACTCCATTACTGTAGTGGGAGCATCTCTGGGACTTGCTGGCTGTCAGTCTGGCTCAGTTTCAGCAAGAGACTCCATCTCAAAAGAATAAGGCAGGAAGAGATGGAGAGGGACACCTGACATCCTCTTCTGGCCTCTACATGTGTGCAAACAAGTGCCCATTCCTACACACACACACACACACACACACACACACACACACACACACACACCCCAAGTGTGTTTCTCCCACCTCCTCAAAGTAGCATCACCCGGGACCAGCATTGACTAAAGGAGCCAATGGGAAATGCTCCATACTTAAGCCATAATAGTGGGGACCGATGCGGCCACTGTGGGTCAGCCAGGCTGCTGAGGACAGAGGCACTTTGAAGCAGGTGGAGAAATCTGCAACAGTGGGCGAGTGTGGTAGCAGTGGAAAGAGGAAGGGCAGAAGGGGCAAGAACTAGATGCTGATAGCAAGTACTTCAGTAAAGGGTTGTGTAGCGTTGAAGCTTTGCACTGGCTTTTAATTTTTCCTTGTGGTTATTTTTTCATTATCTCTGTGTGTGGGGGCGGACACATGCATGCCCTGGTGCATGTGTAGAGGTTAGAGGATGACTTACAGGAGTCAATGGATCCTGAGGATAGGACTCAGGTCATCAGGCTTGGCGGAAAACTCCTATACCTGGTGAACCTTCTTGCCCAGCCCTCAGGTTGTTTTTGTGAATATTTGTATCCAGTGTAAATACTCATAGTTGAACCTCTTAATGGGTGGACAGAGTGATCTTACCGGGCTCCAGTATCTTCACCCAGGAAGTATAGCCAAGCATCTAAGTCCATATAAAGTGATACAGTGGAAGGTAAGAGCAGTCTTCGAGATATGGTCTTCTTATTGATAAGGTCTTCTTATCACCTGCTGTCACTCTAGAGCTGTGGTTCTCAACCTTCCTAATGCTGCAACCCTGCAATACAGTTCCTCATATTGTCATCCTCCAACCACAAAATTATTTTCGTTGCTGCTTCGTAACTGTCATTTTGCTACTGTTATGAATCATAATGTAAATATCTGATATGCAGATGAGTCTTAGGCAACCCCTGTAGAAGGGCTGTTGATGACCCCACTCCCCACCTCAAGGGAGTCATGACCCACAGGTTGAGAACCGTTGCTCCCAAGTGACCAGCATGCTGACTGCTAATCAGCCTGCATCTAAGGAAGCACCATTTGGTATTTTGTAAATTCATCTATTTATTTTACATCCTGGATGTTGCCTCCCCCTATCTTCCTCTTCCAGTCCCTTCCCCCATCCCACCCCCTGTGCCAAATCCCCAATCCCCTCCTCTTCTGTCTCCATCCTGGAAAGGGCAGGTCTCCCATGAGGATCAACAAAATGTGGCATATCAAGTTGCAGTAAGACTAAGCACCTCCCTTGTATTGAAGCTGGGCAAGGTGACCCAGTATGAGAAGTAGGGTCCCCAAAAGCAGTAAAAGAGTTGGAGACAGCCCCTGTTCCTACTGTTAGGAGTCCCACAAGAGGACCAAACTCTAATATATATGCAGATTGCCTAGGTCAGTCCCATGCAGGTTCTCTGGTTGTTGGTTCAGTTTCTGTGATCCCCTATGAGCCCAGGTCAGTTGACTGTGTGAGCCTTCCTGGGGTGTCCATGGATCCCTCTGGCTCCTACACTCATTTTTCCTCCTCCTCTGCAGGATTCCCAAACTCCGCCTACTGTGTGGCTGTGGGTCTCTGCATCTGCCTCTGCCAGTTGCTGGATGACACCTCTCTGGTGACAGTTTTGCCAGGCACCAATCTGATCACAGGAGACAGGCTACTTATCTGCTATTGCTAGGAGTCTAAGCCAGGGTCCTCCCCAGGAGATTCCCCCTGTGCTAGGCAGGAAGCACTATTTGTATGACAGCCTCCCTCCAGGGCTTCAAGCAGGGTGTTTTAAGAATTCCTTCCCTGTGGAGATGTACACAACATCTAGTCTATTCCCTCCTTACAAAGCCTCAGTGGCAAATCAAAGTAAGATTCCAGTACAATTCATCCTGGGGAACCAATGAGTGTATTGGGCTTTCTTACAGAGCATGGCTAAGGGATTCCTGGCAAGAACACGGCTGACCTCAAAGTAGCCACAACAGAAAAATCTTTGCCAGGTATGTATTATGCCTTTCCCCATAGTTTCACAGAGGAAACCCTCTGTGAGTAAACTCCCAAGACCTCATGTTATAGCCCTCCCCAGACCCAGAGGCCATTTGCAATTATGGCAGAACTACACACAAAATGGAGAAATGGCTAAAGACGCAGGTAAGGGTCCAATGACTTTTTCCACCCTCTCCTTCTCTGGGGGAATGTCAACAGCCTGATTGGCCATGTTGGTCCCTTGCAGGTAGGCACAGCTTATCTTCTGAAGATGGTGGCTGTCTTGTTTGGAGGCCATGTTCAACACAGGGACTGAGGGGTAGAGAAGTAGATAAAACCCTTGATCCGCAAGCGGGAGAACCTCAGCTCAGTCCCCCAAGAACCAGTGTAAAATTGCTGAGTGTGAAGGTACACACCTATAATTCCAGCACTGGGGATATAGAGACAGGGGGATCCCTGGGGTTCACTAGCCGCTACCCAGGCTAGTCAACTAAGTGTACTGAGAGATTCTGCTTCAAAACATAAGGTGGACCACAGTGGAGGAAGATACCCAGCATTGACCTTTGGCTGGTATGTGCACTCACTTGTACACACACACACACACACACACACACACACACACACACACTCTTGCACTCACCCATGCACGCACAGCACAGAAGAAATCCATCCAGATACCTAGAGGTAGCTTGATTACACTGGTCTATTCCCCTTAACAGAGCCCTGCCATTTATTTTCACTGAAACAGACCTGTGTTTTAAGCTTGATTTTCACTTTTGCTTCCTGGCCCTGGGCTCTACTGGCACTGTCATCTGTCAAGTGAATACATTATTCACTGCCTCATACGACATTGCTTCTGACCAAAGGATGCATTCCCCAGGCAGAGAAGAAAGGTAATAAGCCGATGCCCGGGCGGTCCACTCTTAACCACAGGTCTTGTCATCTAGCAGCATCTGACTTCACAGATTGGTGGACCGGCTCTGGGACAGCTCAATTATAGTGCCAGCTGGAAGACAAACTGTCAGACATGGTGCTCCCTGTCACAAAGCTGTGCCCCAGCATCCAAAGCTTGACTGGGCTCCCACAGCTGGAACATGTGGATCCAGTACCAAGGATGTGGTAACTGGGAAAGGTACTTGCCCAGGACCTTCCTTGCTAGCAGCATGATTCTGATGCTTTGGGTTAAAAGGGAGGAACTGGGAGCTGAGACAAACACTGAGATATTTTCTGTTATTCATTTCACTAGACAAGAGCAGGAAAGGCATTTGTGATGGACGTGCCCAGAATATGTTCCCATATGTGTATCAAAATGTAGTAAGGAAACCCATTATTTTGCACAGGACTTAAAAAGTCAGCAATCAAACAAACAGACCCATGCTCTTCACTGCAATTTTGTTTATTAGAGTGATTCTGAAAGGAATGATCAGGGCAAGTAGAGTTGTGGAAAGAAAAACATAGCTGAAGAAGGAGTTGGGGTGGAGACACAGATAGTTCGATGCTTGAAAAAAAAGGAAAACAAAACAAAACAAATAAAAAACAAAACACCAGGTCTGTTATGATAGGAACATGAGCTGGAAATGGGAATCAGGAGTCAAAAAGAATAGTCAGACATACGAGATCTTGGGAGAATGTATTAGGAAGTCCCCTAGACAGTAGCCTTAGGAGAGGACACTGAGAGTACACTCTCTGTGTACAAGCTTATAAATGGCAGAAGCAGGGAGATATTTGTTGTGGTTTGAGTGTGAAATATCTCCCATAGGTCTATGCATTCAAACATCTGGTTCCCAGCTGATGATGCTGTTTTAGAAGGTTGTGGAAACTTTGGGTGCAAAGTTACCCAATGGGCTTCTCTGGTTGAAGAATTATCTTAGGTTGTACATGAATTCCAGGAGTTCCCAACCTGTGCCTGCAGATTGCAGTAGCATACATCTGTTTTGCATGATGTTGTCGCATAATGTGACCATGGAGCTGTGGGTTGAACCCCCATATCAGGAAGTGGGTCACTGGAGTTGGGCCTTGAGGTTTGATAGACGTCCCCACTTGCTCTGCTCTCTGCCTCCTACTTGACGCTATGTTACCAGCCCCCCTCACAGTCTGGTCATGCCCTCCCCATCATGGACTGTATCCTTTCTTAAACCTTGAGGTAAAAGAAACCCTTCCTTCCTTAAGCTCTGTTTCTCAGGCATTTTGTCATAGCAATGAAAACAGTAATGAATATAGTATTGTTTATAATAATACTGAACACTACACAGCCCTGCCTGGGCTTAGTCTTCATTTGAAAGTATCATGGTGTCTAGGGCCAGTGAGATGCCTCAGTGGGTAAAGGGGCTTGTGGCCAAGCTTGGCAACCTGAGTTTGATTCCCAGAACCCACATAAAGGTGGAAGAAGAGAACAAATGTCACAAAGTTGTCCTCTGACCTACACATACATGCCGTGGCACGCATACACAAACACACATACACACACATTGTATACACAGAGATATAATAATAAACAAGTGAAATAAAGTCTCAAGAAGAAAGTGCAATGCTTAATGAGAGCTAGGAAACTGTCTATCCCTTGCTCAGGCATCTCAGGGGCTGATCCTGGACTGCAGTTCCTATGTTCTTTGTATATGAAGCTGTGGGATCTCAGCACCTATTGCTGTAGGGAACAGTATCCCTCTGTCCCAGTGATATTTCCATGCCCCCTGCTCCCCAAATGAACCATCGCTATCAATTTCCTGTCCAGAGTGACTTTCAGAGATGCGGCCAAGAAGCAATTTATTGAAGTTGGGAAATTGGAAAGCCTCTCAATTTCTCTTGCAACAGGTTCTTATGATTTCCTTTGAAGTGAGCTTTCAAATACACCGGACAAGCCTACACTCAAATGGAGGTCAGAAAATACATGTCGAAAATCAAAAAGAAGAGGTTGTCATCGCCTCCCGTTTTGTGTTCTCTGTCTCCTGCTTGTCTGCCTTGAATTTGTTAACGGCAAAATCACTTCTCCATAGCCAAAAGTGACCAAATACCATCAAAGTCCCAGGGGAAAATTACTGTGAAAGTGTGTGTGTGTTTGTGTGTGTGTGTGTGTGTGTGTGTGTGTGTGTGTGTGTGTGTGTGTGGTGCATGTGGAGGTCAGAGGTCAAACCCAGCTTTGTTATTCAGGCACACCATCTATTCTGGTTTTTGAGACACAGACTCTCATTTGACTTGGGACCCACTAAGTAAGCCCAAGGATCCTGCCGGCTCTGCCTTGCCTATACTAGGATTACAGGCACGCACCACCACACTGTGGGGATGGAACTTAACGTCTTGAGGCTTGCAAGAGATACTTCACTGACCGAGGCATTTATCTAGCCACCTAGTGTGAGATTTTTATTGTGTGACTTTATTTATTCATTTTGGATATTTATAGTTTGGGAAAATGCATATTTCAATGAATATAGTTCCACACATTCTATGATAAGTATGCAATATATGTATAATCAAATCATAAGTTATTTTAATAACATTCCATAGATCTAAGTTTTGTGAATGGAATGATTTTTTTTTTTGCTTATTTACATAGTGTGTGTGTGTGTGTGTGTGTGTGTGTGTGTGTGTGTTTGTGTGTAAGTCTGTCCTCTCACCATATGGTACCTGGGATTTGAACTCATGCCATCAAGCTTAGTTGCAAGCAGCTTTATCTACTGAGCCACATCCACTGTCCCTAGAATATTTGTATGGGACCTTGATCTTGGAT
The DNA here is from genome assembly GCF_949786415.1 of Peromyscus eremicus. NCBI lineage: Eukaryota > Metazoa > Chordata > Mammalia > Rodentia > Cricetidae > Peromyscus > Peromyscus eremicus. Next base: position 23,097,085 of record NC_081438.1, on the reverse strand, counting down.
GTTACCTTCTAGGTTGTCAAAGGCTACCCAAGCATATTTCTATAGTGCCTCTGTGGAAAACTCCAGTGGTCTCATCAAGGAAGTCTCTATATACCTGTTCCAGACATCTGAGTCTGATTAGAAAACTCTTCTTGCCAGGCTCCACCCACAAAAGTCCCCATGCTGCTCTTTCCTAGCCCTCCAATGTTTGCTGAACTGAGGGAACCATAGAGGAGATGAGTTAAGTTCAAGTATAACCAAGAGAATGATTAGTGGGGTATGGCGATGCACACCTGTCATGGCAGCACTTGAGAGGCCTGGGCGAGAGGACCAGGGCTTCAAGGCCAGCGTGAGATACATAGTGAGTTCTAGGCTATCCTGGGATAAAGGGAAACAAGAAGGGAAAAGAAAGGAAGGGAAGGAAAGAGGGAAGAGAAGAGCGAAGAGGAGATGGGAAGGGAGAAGAGGGGAGGGGAGGTAAGAGGAGGAAGTTATATTTTATTAAAGGAGAATTAGAAGAGTTGGTGTGCAGCTCAGTGAGAACCCTTGTGTACCACGCATAAAAGCCCTGGGATTGATCCTTAATACTGATGGGGAGAGGGAAGGAGGGATAAAGAGTGAAGAGAGAGAGAGAGAGAGAGAGAGAGAGAGAGAGAGAGAGAGAGAGAGAGAGAGAGAGTATCTTCTGTTAGTTGAGTTGATATATAGGCTTGGAATGTCAGGTGGGCCAAGATGCCTCTATTGAACTCCCCCTTGTGGGTCAGGAGGTCATCAGGATATATTTAGGGGAAGGGAAGCCATCGACCTCTAGCATTAGTTTCTTGGCTGCATATATGTGTGCATGAGCTCACAATTAAAATTAGCCATTATCTTACAAGTAAAATACCTTTTAAGGGAGCACCTTATATTTTTTATCTCTATCCTATCTACCATGGTCTCCACTTGTGATTAAATAAAAAACTTTATTTGTCTCTAACAGATCCCTTTATTCTTATCAGCAGTGTGTTATTTAATGGAGAGCTGGTGAAAAGACAGATAAAATGACCAGATAGAAACATCCACTCAAAACGTAACAGTGCCAATTACTGTCTCCAGCACAAAGATCAGACTAGAGGGCTAGCATCCGCCATGCTCTGAAATCTGACAGCCGGCATTTCCAGTCACTCGACACGACTTCGATTCTGAAGCATCTGTTATTTTATTGACCCATCCTCTTCTTGCTTTCTTCTGGGAAGTAGGCTGTTTTCTTTTGCCCTCTCTCCCATCTTCCTGGGGATGTCTGTTGCCGAGGACCAATTTCCTCTGAACTGAAATGTTCCCTCCTTCCCTGGAAGAAGCAACAGGCTCACGAGACTTAGGAAATAAACATCACATGTCTGGGGATGCTGAAACACACAAGATTCACGAGGGCCCCTCCCCAGGGTGTAGAAACAGTAAACAACCAATGGGAGAGGGGATGGACCAGATTAAGCTGCTGAGAGGATGTTCTTGGATCTGTTGCACTGTCTGCAAGTCATGTAGAGAGGTCCAGGGATGCTGCTTTCCTGAGTCATTGTCTGTATTGGGGTGAGCTTTTCAGTGATGTAGTTGCATTTGAGTCACACCTGCTCCTGTAAGGAACCCCTCACCTATGCTCATGGCTCATGTCATTAACCCCTATTTAAAACTCCATTATTTCACTAAATTGGACTTCAGCAAGATTGTTATCATGGTCTGTTCTAGGTTCACTGTTTGGGGTGAGTAGACATGTGTGTTATGGTTTCCAAGGAGAAATCTCACATGAACGATGTCCCTTCTGCTTACTCAGATTTGTGGTTGCAGAAGTAACATACATCTACAGCCCTCCAGCTTCATGTTTTGACATGTCCTCTTTTCACCCGTGGAGCTGCTGGTCGGTGGGCACTAATCTTGCCTTTGTCCTTGAACAGGATTAAATTCCATGTTGTTTTTACAGTGCTAGAGATCAGACCCAGCGCCTTTCCCATGGCCAAACAAGGATAGTCCATTGAGCTATGGCTCTGACCCATTGAGACTGAGCTTAAATGCCAAAGCCTTAATTAAAATCACTGGTCAATATTTCTAGCCCAAGTGCTCACACCCTCTTCTATTCTGTTGTACTATTTATATTTTGTTGGCAGGGAGGATAAATACAGGGTCTTGCACATGTTAAGCAAATCCTTTGCTACTTAGGGGAGTCTAGGCAGCTGTTCCACCACTGAACGGTTCTCTCCCTCAGCCCTTTATTCTGTATTTTTTTTGTGAGTGTTGTATTCTTCATTGTTAAGCACACAGACAACCCCTCAGATACAGAGGCTCAATTCATGATTTTTTTTAACATTACATTGATGCTCTTTATCACTATCATTTGAGTGTTCAATAAATTACCTGAGATGTTCAACTCTTAATGATAAAGTTCTCTCTGCGTTCGATGACTTTTGCCCTGCTGTAGGTTCTTGGCAGTACTGTAAGAATCTTGAAAGCAGACTAGGTTCAGTTGAAATGTGTTGAAGATTAGATGTATTTAAGAAACCTTCAGCTTTAATATTTGTTATATTTGATAGATTTATCAGTGCACAACACTGTCATATGTTGAAGACCTTTGAAATATATCCTTAATGAATTAATTACTTTCAAGAGCAGGCATTGCATAATCATTTGTTTGGTACTTCCCATAATATCTAGCATTTAAACCGTCATTTACAAACACTCATTCACATTTATCACGAGTGTTCTAAGCATTAGAAACAAAGTCCTTGAAGTATTCGTGTAGCAGGAATCTTAACAGTTCTTATTAATAAAATCAAACCCAGGGCCAGTTATTGGGGTGAAATGCTGGATGGTCAGAGAGACAGAACAAGCCACAGCTAACCTCACCTTGCCAGTTTCTCAGCTGGTCTTGTTTTCCTCAGACTGGAAACTTCTGTGTCCTCATCCCAATGGCTCTCAGCTGAACTGTGTTTGAAAGCCTGAAGTTTAACCAGCTAAAAGCTTAACCAGCCAAATGCTTCTAGTTTCTGGTCCTCACGTCTTATATACCTTTCTGCTTTCTACCACCACTCCCTGGGATTAAAGGTTTGCTTTCTGGGATTAAAGGCGTGATGAGTCACCATGCCTGTCTGTATCCTTGAACACATGGATTTCTGCCTCTGGAATGCTAGGATTAAAGGTGTGAGTGCCACCATTTTCTAGCCTTTGTATCTAGTGGCTGTTCTGTCTCTGACCCCAGATAAGTTTATTAGGGTGTACAATATTTTGGGGAACACAATACCACATATTCGAGTTTCCTAATCAAGCTGCCTCCAGCAGACAAATGTGTTCTGAACATGAGTTTTAAATTTAGTCCAGGTCCAAGGATTGGCACTTTGCCTGCTAAAAAGTCATCCTAAGCACTGACATGGAGTGAGTAGAATGAAGGATCACTAGGAAAGAGCCATCTCTTCCAAATGGAGACATTCTTTCCCAGAAGGAAGGAGAGGCTCATGAGACCAGGATGTGTGTGTGTGTGTGTGTGTGTGTGTGTGTGTGTGTGTATGTGTGTAATGTAGGTAATGGCTTTCAGTTACCATATCTATATGAGGTGTAGTACTCTTCTTGACTTCAATTACCAGCACCTATATCAGGCGACCCACAACCTTCTGTAACCCTAGCTCCAGGAGATCTGAAACACTCTTCTGGCCTCCTCAGGGTGTTCATACATGCATGCACATGTACACGCACAGACATACACACACACATAAATAAAAGTTACATCTTTAAAAAGACAGAGAACTGATTGTGATGACGGAGGTAGAGCTCGGCAGGTAAAGGCTTGCTGTGCAAGCATGACGGCCATTGTTTGAATTCTTAGAATTCGTGTAAAAAGCTAGACTCTGCAACACACCTGTGTAACGGCAGCTCTCCTAACATGAGATGGGGAACGCAGACAGGAGAAAAAAAGAAAAATGAAACAAAACTCCAGAGCAGTGGTTCTCAACCTGTGGGTCGTGACCCCTTTGGAGGTCAAACAATCGTTTCACAGGGGTCACCTAAGACCATTGGAAAACACAGATATTTACATTACAATTCATAACAGTAGCAAAATTACAGTTATGAAGTAGCAATGAAAATTTTATGGTTGGGGGGTCACCAGAACATGAGGAACTGTATTAAAGGGTCACAGTATTAGGAAGGTGAAGAACAACTGTTCTAGAGGCTTCTGAGTAAGCTAGTTTGCTAGTTTGCATCAGAAAAGAAGAGAATGGGAGAGAGAGAGATGGGGGGAAGGAAGGAAGGAAGGAAGGAAGGAAGGAAGGAAGGAAGGAAGGAAGGAAGGAAGAAGTGAGGAAGGGAGGGCTTGCCTCAAACTAGGAAGACAAGGAGGAGGACTGATACCCTAGAGTGTCTTGTGACCACCCACATACCATGACATGCCTGTGCCCACACTTCCACCCATGAACACACAGACACAGAACTGCCTCCCAGGCTCTTCCAAATTCTGTGTTTACGCTCGTCACCCTGTCTCTGCCCATGCTCACTGGTGCCCTTATGGGCACTGATTTGGGCTCTGTATTATTCCTGCCCAGTAACAGAATCTTAAGTTTCCCTTTGGTGGAAATCTACTAGGGGTGATAACAGCAAAGTGAGGTTCTGATTTCCTGTCAGGGGAGGCAGTTATTATGGGAATAAAAATAGCAAACTAGAAGTATGCAAAGGTCTGCAGAGCAGCAATACCTATGGAGACCTCGAACTCTGAGCCACTATAAAGTCAGGGAAATCGTGGTTCTAGAGGACCACCTAAATGTCTCTGTTCATGGCAGCATAGCATAGAGAAGCTAACAGAAGAAGCTTTTGGAAACTGCCATATGGTGGTATCATCCGAGGAGCCAATACTCTGCAGTCTAAAACATCATGTGCCAATTCAATGTGTCTCCTACTTCAGTCATATTGTGACACAATCAGAACAGCCATTCTGCCCCTCTCTGACCATTAGTTCTTCTGGGGTTCTGTTAGAAATGATTCCCTAGAAGACTGGAGCAGGTGTGTGTGTGTGTGTGTGTGTGTGTGTGTGTGTGTGTGTGTGTGTGTGTGTGTGTGTGATAGAGGGGGGGAGGGAGAGATTAGGGAATTGAAGGGGCTGTGGCGACAGCTCAGCAGTTGGAATTCAAGCATGAGGACTGAAGTTTGGATCCCGTGACCCCCATAAATGATGCATGGGAGTGGTTGCCCACCTGTAATTCCAGCCTTGGGAAATGGAGACAAGAGATTTCTGGTTATCAAGACAAGCCATATCTTCCTGCTCTGGGTTTGCATCTAAGACTAAGGTGGAGGATTGACAGAGGGTGGAGGGTGATTCCTAGCATCAGCCTCAGGCCTCCATGCCCACGTACACACGCACCTACACACATATGTGCGCCTGTCAGCATGCAACAACAAAATAACCCGTGCAAATACATATAAAAATAGAAAAAAGGTAAGAAGTTGACTAGAATGGCTTTCCAGACAGGGGCCGAGTCGTCAAACAATGAACATCTGGTTGGTGGAGGGGCTGAGAATCTGCTAACTACTCAGGTTGTGACGAAGGGTATCTCAGCAATCCCAGTATGGTGCTGATGGCTTGGAAGATTCCTGGAGAGGTAAGTGGTCTTTAGCCCATGCTGGGAGGCTGAAGAACCTGGAATCTGTTGTCAGAAGGCTGGAGGCAGAGGCAGTTGCAGCAGCAGCAGCAGCAGCAGGTAGATGTATTTACCAGCAAGAAGTGAAGGGCAGCAAGGCGAGCAACCTTTCCCTGAGATCCCTTTTTATCTAGCCACCTGTCAGAAGGTACCACACACTCTCAGTTGATCCCTTCTGGAAATAACCTCACAGACCTGCCCAGAGTCACGTCTCTTAGCTGATTTCAGATCCAATCAATTTGACATCACTGAATCTGGAGAGACAGTTCAGCAGTTAAGAGGGCTCTCTGCAAGTTTGGCTCTTAGAACCCAAATCCAGCAGTTCACAACTGCTCCCAAGTCTAGCAGCAAGTGACCAGACTCCCTCTTCTGGCCTTTACAGGTACTACACTTATGTGCACATACACACATACATAAGTAAATAAATAGTAAAATCTCCAAAAAGATTTACCATCACAACGGCCTTTTTTTTTTTTTTTAACAAAAGACTCCTTTTTATATTCCTCCTGTTCTGAGTCTCACTAATCTACCCACTTTACTCCTGTCTTGGAGATTTTATTTTCTCAGTGCTTCGCTTCTGTACAAATTGCTCAACTTTTCTTGACCAATGCATACACGGTGTTTGCTCTTCAGGATGCCCTTCTGCCCAGCATGGCGTCTTGCACAGATTAGTTGCTCAGTCAATATTTATAGCTGGCATTATTCCATAATTAGATAATGGTAAGAGGGAATATTGATCTCCTTGTCTGTACCTAGACTTTCTTTTACAACACTCCAACAGAGGAAGTCAACATCACAGCAACATCTTGAACTGTGGGGCTTGTTCAGTGATTATGGATAGGGTTGTCTGGTTTGTTTGGCAATTCTTTTGCTGAATCCATTTGTGGGACTATAAAATCCTTGAGCAGAGGGACACTATTACCTATGTTTATCTGACACAGAGAGAGACGGGGCAGGGAGGGAGCGAATATGTGGTATGTGTGCATGTGTAGATGGTTGCATGTCCCCATGTGCACACAGAAGCCAGAGGAGATATTGAGTTTCTTGCTCTATTAAGCTCTTCCTTAATTCCCTTGAGATAGGGTCATTCACTAAACCTGGAGCTAGGCAGGTAGCCAGCAAGTCCTAGTGATCCTCTTGTTTCTTGACATAGTACTGAGGCCATATGTATGCATTGTCATGCCCAGCATTTTGTATGTGAATGTAGGAGATTCAAACTCAGATCCTTTTACTTGGGCAGCAGATGCTCTTACCCATCGAGCCGTCTCCCCAGATCTGTGTTATCTGTTTCCATAACCTTTGATTTCTTTGGAACAGGATAATCAACAATGAAGTGGGTGCTTCATAAATGATGGAATAAGAATGGAGGAGATGGCTCAGTGTGTGCATGTTTATGCACACATGGAGGTCAGAGGACAACTTCTCATGTTACTTCTCACCTTCCAACATGTTTGAGGCAATCTTTCTTGTTTGTTGACATAGTCTCCAAGCTAAGCGGTCTGTGACCTCCCAGAGAGTCTCCTGCCTCTGCCCCCATTCTAGTGTAGGAGTGGTGGCATTATATACATGCCTGATACCATGTCTGACTTTGATGTGGGTCCTGGAGAACCCATAGTTAGATCATCACAGCAAGTTCTTCACCCACTAAACCATCCCCCTAAGCCCACCCCCCAGCCTATATAAGTTCTTACGTGTTACTGAATAAGTCCTTAAATGCATGAAAACTGAAATGCAAACCATCAGATGCTACAAGCAAGCCCCATCTACTCTGTGAGCCTCTGTTTCCTCATCTATGAAATGGGTGGGACAGTCCCATTCAGATGAGTATTGAAGTAGGGGAGTCTTTGGTAACCTCTTAGTTCTTCCATGAAGCCTGTTCCTTCTTTCACTGTCATGCACATCTTTTTCTGTCTCTTCGGTGGATCATGTTTCATCCATCTCATTGCAGTTCCTTCCCCTCTTTCAGAGAACTTATTGCTTTCCTGTTCAGAGCAATGCCATAGCCCCAGGGATAATCTGAATAGGCGTGGACAGGGCCATGCAATGGAAGAGGCAGTTAAAATATAAAATAATAGCCAGGGACTTAAATTGCCCCTGACTGCCCATCGTGGCTCCAGTTTTTATCGTCCATTAAAACCCACAATCACTCTAATGTTTATGCATTATTGGGGAGATAAATTGCATAATTTTCATTTTGCAATTTAAATGTAATTATGATCTTACTAATGACTAAAACCTGAATTTGCTAGACTATCAGTTTTTCTAACCCTTGCCAAAATTATAGGTAATTACTTAAGGCTTACAATAATTATAAGTCCATCTTTTAAATAATTAATGTGCACTTTCATGATACAAAACAGCTAGTCATCAAACGACCTCCGCTTAGACTGCAAACCCATGCAATTAAGCCTATTGTGTAGGGCTGGGAAAATATACCCATTTGCAAGAGTCCCTTTAGCTGGCAAGTGGGAACACAGAATCTCTGTGTTTTATAGTATCAAATAAGGCAGAATTCCCCAGCTGATAAAAGGCCGGGAAAAGAAGGCAATCCACAAAGTACTTTGGAACTCAATATTAAAGACACAAGACAATTGTAGCTGCTGGGAGTCAGGTGGAGGAAAGTCCAGAAGCTTCTGGCTATAGACCCAAGAGAAAAGGGCAATGGATCTAGCTTTCATAAAGGGACAGAGTGAGGGATGTGAGTAGTAGTTGTCATTTATGTTTGGTTCTTTTTCTTTTTTCCATTTAGGGGATATGCCAATTCCAGCACAGGGTTTTGAGCTGATTGTCTAAGATATGGGGATCAAGTAGGCAGATGTTGGAGCTAGAGAGATCACTTAGGAAAATTTTAATTGTTGACTTGACACAATCTAGAATCACCTGGACAATCTCAATAAGGGATTTCCTAGATTAGTATGGCCTGTGGGGTATTTTCTTGCATTAGTGGGAAGACATGCCCACCATGGGTGTCACTATTCCCTAGGCTAGAGATCTGGAATTTGATGAGAAAGGAGAAAGCAAGATGAACACTAGCATGTGTGCATTAATTCACTACTTTCTGTTCTTTCTGCTCTTAACCATGGAGGTAGTGTGACTATCTGTTTCAAGATTCTGCCTTTGTGATTTCCTCACAACAATGGGCTAAAGCCTGGAATTGTGAGCCAAATAAACCATTTCTCTCTTAAGTTGCTTTTGTCAGAGTATTTTATCATTGCAACAGGAAAAAAAACTAAGACACCCATCTATTTCTATTTTCTTCTTCTATATGAGCACCTATATCTTCCTATTTCATGCCCAATGGGTGACAGAAGTACTTCATCACAGACATTTAGAGGTAATGAAATCACCTTGTATCTGCAAACCAAACTTCTCACTCATAAACATGACTAATAATCTGAGTGTTTCATAGTGATTGACAACTTGATACAATATATGAGTCATGTAGGGGGACAAGACTCAGGGCATGCCTGTGAGGGAGTTCTTAGACTAGGTTAATTGGAGTAGGAAGATCTGCCTAACTTGTGGGCAGCAACATTCTAAGGGCTGAGGTTCTGGAAATTAATTAATTAATTAGCTAGCTCAACATCAGAATTCATCTCTTTCTGTTTTCTGATTGTTGATGCAGTGTGAGCAGCTGCCTTATCCTCCTGCCATCATGACCTCCCTGACATGATGTGCCATCAAAACTGTGAGCCAAAATAAGTCCTTCCTCCCATAAGTTGCTTTTATTGGGGTATTTTATCACAGTTATAGCAAAAGTAACTATGATATAGCCTTTATGTTTAAGAAAGTCTGAACATAGTTAACTACCCAGTATATACACTTGCTGCTCCAGCCAATTTATGTTCTCACACTAAAGAGAGTATTGTTGTGGTGGTGATAAAAAATATTGTAGTAGCCACTTTTCCATTGGTATAACAAAAATACATGAGCTATTAGATGCATAAGGAAAAAAAGGCTTATTTGGCTCACCATTTGGGATATTATAGTCCATGATTAATTGGTTCCATTGTGTGAGGGTCTGTGGTGAGATTGCTCATTGTGGTGGGAGTATATGGTAGAGAAAACTGTCCAGTCATGGCCAAGAGCTGATGAGAGGAAGACTAAAGTGGGGCATTGATGCAATGGGCCAGGTAATATTTATTAGGGAATGAAATCAATAAGGTGCATTCATGACACAGAACAATGTAGACGCTGCTACTGATCCATCTGTCATTGTCCTTCTGTTCTGCCCAAAGGTGATGGGAACCAAACTGCAAACCACATTTCTCCACTGCAACCACCCAAGACAGCATGCGACCATTGCCCCACAGTTTTTAAGATGTCCCATATCCTAGAGAAGGCCACGCCCATAAAGCCAAAAAGAGCTCCATCCAATTGGTCATTGGGCCAAATGGCGGAATTCCCACAACAGAAGACATGCCCATGCTAATCAAAAGATCCCTTACCAGATCTCACCTCTTGACATCTCTACCATCTCTCAGTGGTACCACTTAGGTACCAAGCCTCTGGAGAAATGGACTGCTTAGATTTGCTGGTTTGTTTTGTCAACTTGATGCAATCTGGAGTCACCTGGGAAAAGGAAGTCTCAGCTGATGTACTGGACCAATCAGCTTGATCTGAGACATGTCTAAAGGGGATTGTCTTGATGGTTAATGGATGTGGGAGTGCCCAGACCAGTATGGATAGTGCTGCCCCTGTGCAGGTCATCCTGAGCTGTAGAAGATAATGTGCTGAGCACCAGCCAGAGCAAGCAAGGCACTATGAAGCATTCCTTTATGGTTTCTGCCTCCAGATTTCAGCCTTGAGTCCCCCCCTCCCGACAGACACACACACTTTCTTCAGTGGTAGACTATAACCTTGAAGTGCAAGCCAAATACATTCTTTGCTCCCAAAGTGTTTTTCGATCATGATATTTATTACAGCAACATAAAAACAAACTGGAATAGAAAACATCCCAATACCCAAACCACAGCAAGTATCCATCAGTGAGTCTATTTCTACTGTGTTCTGAGGAGTGGCAAGGGGGCAGTTTGTAAAAAAGAATGGTTATGTGTGTCTGGTGGGGCTGAGGATGTTGCTTGGTTGGTAGAATGCTTGCCCAGCATGCACAAAGCCTTGAGTTCCTCCCCCCACACAGCATAAACTGAGCATGGTTGTCTATTTCTGTAATCATAGCACTTGGAAGGTAGAGACCGTAAGGATCAGACATTCAAGGCAATCTTTGACTGCATGGTAAGTTGAAGGTTAGCCTGGGCTACATGAGACTGTGTGTCAACAAAACAAATAAATGCCAACATCAAGAACAACAGAAACAAATACCTTGTGTCCACATCCACCATAGACCAAGCGTGGGCCAGACTCTCAGACGCTCACTTCTATTATAGCTTGAAGAAAGTCACAAGTTTCACAGCTGGATGATCAGAGCATTATTAGATGAAAAAATGTAGCAGCAGGGCTTCTTGTGGGGGAGGCTGGAGAGACTTGTGATAGAAAGGCTGGTGGTCCCCATCTTTAACCAGGAGGAGAGTGGCACATTCCATTTCATCTGATTAAACCCAACTCTTCATTCAGCTTCTAAATTGTGACATTTAAGAATCTTAACCAGATGTAAAACATTTTCATTTTGTCATGAAAAAGGATCAGTCTTTATAAGAAATGGAAACATTCTCTCCCTCTCCCCCAGAACTCTGTAACTGTCCCTTTAATTAGGCTCTCATTAATAAATCTATCTTGCTCTCAAATCCCCATGTACTTGGTACAGTAGTTCATTAGCACAGGAAGAGGCAATTTAGATTTCCTCAGATAATAGCATCTGTCGCTAATCAAATTAAGGCAGGATGTGTAAATGTATCTAAGGCCGGACAAGCTTGTGCTGGATGAGGTAAGAGGTGGGGGTGGGGGTCAGGCCAAGATCAACTTAAAAGCCCATTCCCATAGCCTTCATATAGGAGGCTGTTTTTATTATAAGAATCTTGCTTTAGTTTTTACCCTGAGAAGACTGCCCTTCCATTGGCCAGAACACTTGTTTTGATACAGAGTTGATCAAATATTCTTACCACACCTCAAAGTACTACAAAGTTATGATCAGTGAGCTCTGAAATTCATTCATTCATGCATTCATAGATACATGTATTAATGTAATTAAGGTTCACTGTTATTATTTGAGTCTGAAATACCCTTCATAGGCTCGTGTTTTGAAGGCTCCATTCTCCTCAGGCTGCTCTATTTTGAAGGACTTTCTTACATCAATTAACAATCAAGATGCTTCTTCAGAGACACGCCTACAGGCCAACCTAATCTAGGTATTTCTTTAATTGAGGCTTCTCTCTAATGTGATTCTAGGTGGTGTCAGGTTGACCATGAATGTTATGTAGAGTAGGAGGTAAGGCCTGGATGGCAGAGGTATGACTAAGGGTAGGCCTTTGAAAGCTGTATAGTGTCACCTGATTCTGACCATGCCTTTCCATTTCTTACT